>NW_021193100.1:0-874 GCF_002162155.2 Triticum dicoccoides | reverse complement strand
GGAGTTGGTTTAGCGATTGCTAAGGCGCGACGTCCTCACACGTTCGTAGTCGGATCGTCAAAGTCGACTTCCACCAAAGCGAAATCCACCATCTCATCGAAAGACGGGACACCTTTGCCTCTATCAAGTGGTATCAGATTTCCAGGTTGCTCGGTGAGATTTTACAGTTTTTCGTAGTTTAGATCGAGTCTGTCTTCATACCTATAGTCCACGAAAAAGCCACAAAAAAAAATTAGGGTTAGTTCATCATATCCGAACCAATCTGAGCCTTGCATAATCTTTTTAGGGTTTTGCTTTGTTGAATTTGCGGTTGCATCGTCGTGTCTAGTTGCTGGTCTTAGAGTCTAGTCTTTTAGAGTTTCGAGTTCTGGTCATAAGTTGTCACGCCGCCGCCGCACCAGCATCATCGCCCCTGCCATCTACCACCACCGCTCCGAATTCGTATCCATATACCACCACCAATCCGTGTCCATATACCACCACCGATCCATAACCATATACTACCACCGCTACCACCACCGCTGCCATATACCACCACCATATATCCACCACCAATCCGAGTTCTTTGCTTATTAGGTTTGTTTTCGGGATCCATCTCGATTCCGATTCGTGTTTCCTTGCCGGAGTAGGTTTCGGAAAAAAAAAAGAGTCGGGTAGCCACGCTCCGTTTAGGCCCAAAATTTTTCGAAAACGCATTTTTCGAAAAAAATTCTGGCTATCCTATTTTTAGGTGTTTCTGAGTGTTTTGATACAGGTGCCATTATAGGAAGTTTTTTTTGACCCGTTTCCAGTTTTTGGGTCCGGGCAGCCGAAAAAAAAAAAAATTGGTCGAAAAAATTTCGTGCCCATCCTGTCAGTTTGAGCTAGGAAGAGT
>NW_021193099.1:0-1095 GCF_002162155.2 Triticum dicoccoides | reverse complement strand
ATAGTTGGATTTTAACACAGAAGAAGAGTCGCCGCATTGTTCCTCTACCACGACAACGTGGTGGGTAACCTGGGGAGAGTTAATTTCTCTCAGATCGGTTTTAAGCCCAATCTGATCGTAGTCGGTAGCGACTCCCAGGGCGGTGATGCGATCCAAGAGCTCGTTTACGGAGGAGAGCTCAATCGGATCTAGCTGCTCGGCGAAATCCGAGCTGACGTGAAGATCGCTTTTAATGACTTGAGAGGTCATTGTCGGAGCGGTGGCCGAACAGGCGGTCATGAGAAAACCGCCTAGCCGGATAGTCTGGCCGGCGGCCAAAGCTCCCTTGACGACGGCGCCGTCTTTAAAGACGGGAAAAGGCATCCTTCCTGATGGTGACGGCACAGAGGAACTCTCAATGAAAGCACCAATGTCGGTGTCAAAACCGGCGGATCTCGGGTAGGGGGTCCCGAACTTTGCGTCTAGGCGGATGGTAACAGGAGGCGAGGGACATGATGTTTTACCCAGGTTCGGGCCCTCTTGATGGAGGTAAAACCCTACGTCCTGCTTGATTAATATTAATGATATGTGTTACAAGAGTGGATCTACCACGAGATCAAGGAGGATAAACCCTAGAAGCTAGCCTATGGTATGATTGTTGTTCGTCCTATGGACTACAGCCATCCGGTTTATATAGACACAGAGAGGGCTAGGGTTACACAGAGTCGGTTACAAAGGTAGGAGATCTACATATCCGTATCGCCAAGCTTGCCTTCCACGCCAAGGAAAGTCCCATCCGGACACGGGACAAAGTCTTCAATCTTGTATCTTCATAGTCTTGGAGTCCGGCGGATGATGATAGTTCGGCTATCCGGGCACCCCCTAGTCCGGAGCTCCCTCAGGGCCCTTAATGTTAAAGGTCACCCCCTGCGCACAATCGCACGCGTTCCTCATGGAATTCAGCAGAGAAGCATGGCTAAACAGCCGAAGGGTATGAACCCTAAAGAGCGACATCCAGCAAACATCCTTAATCAGGTCCTCGAACTCCCCAGATAGGTCCAGATCTTCTTCCTCCTCCCCTTGCAACTTGAGATTCTCAAACGCGCCCTCTAGATC
>NW_021193098.1:0-1381 GCF_002162155.2 Triticum dicoccoides | reverse complement strand
CGTTCCGCTTGCTCTCTTCTCGCTCTTATTTGCGTATGTTAGCCACCATATATGCTTAGTCGCTGCTGCAGCCTCACCATTTTACCCCTTCCTTTCCCTTTGAGCTTTGCTAGTCTTGATACCCATGGTAATGGGATTGCTGAGTCCTCGTGGCTCACAGATTACTACAACACCAGTTGCAGGTACAGGTTGTGCGATGATCATGACGCGAGAGCGATGCTTGCTTGCGTTGAGTTCTTCTTCTGCTTCTTCTTCGATCAAGGGATAGGTTCCAGGTCGGCAGCCTGGGCTAGCAGGGTGGATGTCGTTTGAGTTTCTGTTTGTGTTTCATCCGTAGTCGGATGATGCTCTTATGTATTGTGATGTTGTATTCATGTGGCATTGTATGCCTTATGTATGTATCCCCATGTATTATGTAATGTTGATGTAATGATATCCACCTTGCAAAAGCGTTTTAATATGCGGGTCTATCCTTGGTGGGACCTTCGAGTTCCTTTTGGATAGGGTCGCATATTGGGCGTGACAAGTTGGTATCAGAGCCTCGACCGACCCTAGGAGCCCCCTTGATTGATCGTGTAGTTTGGCCGTTGTTGAGTCTAGAAGAAAACTGTTTTCGGAGTCTAGTTATATCGGAGGGTAGGAATTCTTTTTACTCCTCAGCCTCTTCGTCGCTCTGGTAAGGAATCTTGACGTAGGTATTTTGAATTACTACTCTTCCCCTTCAAATTTTTCTTTAGGATCACGCAGTTGGTTTTCCGATCGTTGTTCCTCAGCTCTTTTCATCCGGTGCATTTCTCGTCAAGTCGACTCGAGCCTCTTCATCATTGAGTTCAATCCTTAGTGGTTTTCTTTCCCACCCGCCCACCCTTCTTCTTCTCGAAACCAGAGTTTGTAATCGAGTATCCATCTTACTCGTGTGAAGTTTTTGCTCTCAACCCTCAATGATTTCAACCGGTGTTGTCTCTTCAAGATATTCGTCGTTTCCCCTTCCAAGTTGCCTTTGTTTTTCCCGCCCTCCCACCCTTTTTCTTCCCGGAGTCCGAGTCTCTTTGGACCATCAATTTCATTCGTGTGGAACCTCTTCAGTCTTTCGTAAATTATTTCAACCGGTGAATTCTCATTTTGTTCGACATTCTTCAGCTCTTATTCTTCTCCGGTGGATTCAATTCTAATTTTCGGTAGTGATCGTATTCTTTCCCTCAGCTCAAGTGCCTTCCCTGCTCGTTCGCCTCTCGCCAATTTATCCTTCTGGAGTTCAAGACATCTCATGAGATTCATCTGTGTTCCAATTAATTCGAGATTGTCACCTCATTCAAATATTTCAATTGTTCCGGTGCATCACCTATCTGGTCAACATCCCTTTCCAACGGTGTTCTATTTT
>NW_021193097.1:0-730 GCF_002162155.2 Triticum dicoccoides | reverse complement strand
TCGCCGCCCCTCTCCGTATAAACAAATTGTCCGAACAGAGCTTGGAGTAGAGTGGCTAGGGTTTGGCCAGGGATGCGGATGGAGACGAATATATGTGGGGTCGGGATGGCCCATGTGCAGGGCGGGGGGTGCTGGCCACACTCTTTTTTCTTTTCTTTTTCATTTCATTTCATTTTTTCTTTTCCTGTTTTTATCCTTTTCATCTTTAAAACAATTCAGTATATCAAAATATAGCAATGAAAAAAGATATTTGAGAAATCATAAAATGTATGTGAATTCAAAAAAATGAATCATAAAATGTTCATGGATACAAAAACATTGTGATTTTGCAAAAAAAAAGGTTTTCAAAAAATGTTGATGATTTTGTGGAAAAAACAGGAATAAAAACATATTGTGTATTCAAAAAATGTTTAGGGATTTCAGAATAGTTCACGTATTTAATTTTTTCACTGTTTCTTTTTTTCTTTTTTTCTTCTTCCTTTTTTTTCTTCTTTCTTTTTTTCTTCTGTTGTTTTCTTCCTTTTTCTTTTTTTCTTCCTTTTTCCTTTTTTCTTCCTTTTTCTTGTTTTTCTTCTGTTTTTCTTTTGTTTTCTTCTTCCTTCTTTCTTCTTCTTCCTTTTTCCTTTTTCTTTCTTCTTCTTCTTCCTTTTTCTTCTTCCTTCTTCTTCTTCTGCCGGCGCGCGGAGGACGGCAGGCAGGGCCAGCGGGCGGCGGGCGGCGGGCGGCGGGC
>NW_021193096.1:0-1041 GCF_002162155.2 Triticum dicoccoides | reverse complement strand
GGCTTGTGCGACATATTCGAGTAGAACTGACATCCCTCGCACTTATCTACTATCTCTTTTGCCATCTCATTCGCCTTGGGCCAGTAAAATCCGGCTCGGTATGCTTTGGCCACGATGGTCCGAGAGGACGCATGATGACCACAGGTCCCCGAGTGAATATCATTGAGGATGAGTCGACCTTCTTCTGGTGTTATGCACTTCTGACCGACTCCAGTCGCGCTTTCTCTGTATAATTGTCCTTTGATTACGGTAAAGGCCTTAGATCGACGGACGATCTGTCGAGCCTCTTCCTCATCCTCCGGAAGCTCTTTCCTCAAGATATATGCGACATACAGAATCGTCCAGTCGGGAATGACCACCAAAACCTCCATGATCAAGTCGACCACCGCTGGGACTTCAACTTCAGTCGGATCTGTGGCGCTCTTGGGCTGCGGAGTTTCTTCGGTGAAAGGATCTTCTTTGACTGACGGAGTGTGTATATGCTCCAAGAACACACCACTCGGAATGGCTTCTCTCTTGGAACCTCTTTGCTAGATCATCAGCTGCTTGATTTTTCAGTCGGGGTATATGATGGAGCTCCAACCCCTCGAACTTCTTCTCCAGCTTCCTCACTGCACTGCAGTATCCAGTCATGGCTGGGCTTCTCACGTCCCACTCTTTCATCACCTGATTGACCACTAAATCAGAGTCGCCATAGACCATTAGGCGACGGACGCCGAGTGAAATGGCCATGCGCAACCCATATAGGAGGGCCTCATATTCTGCCTCATTGTTGGAGGAATCAAAGTGAATCTGGAGCACATATCTGAGCTTATCTCCTCTGGGGGAAACCAGGACAACCCCAGCACCGGAACCATTCAACATCTTAGAGCCATCGAAAAACATGGTCCAATGCTCCGAGTGAACTTCAATCGGCTGCTGTTGTTCAATCCACTCGGCGAGGAAATCTGCTATCGCCTGGGACTTAATGGCTTTCTTTGCCTCAAACTTGATATCAAGGGGAAGAAGTTCAATCGCCCATTTGGCCACTCGACCAGTTGC
>NW_021193095.1:0-1231 GCF_002162155.2 Triticum dicoccoides | reverse complement strand
CGCATAATGACCTCCTCCCTTACAACGACGACAAATAATATCACTTGTGTGCCCTGTTGATGCCATGGAAGAAGAAGAACGCTGTGCAGGCCCCGCAGGTGCGCTCTTGGCAGATAATGGTGGTTGTGCCTGTTTTCTTGTATCACGGCTGGAGGTGGCACCGGATGGAGGTGCTGGTGCAGTTGAAGTAGAAGATGCACGTGGTGTCCATGATGAAGGTCGGCCTGCAGAAAAGTTAGTTCGCCCCAATGCTTGTCGATCCTGCACTTCACGTTCAGCTTTACAAGCAAGATGGAATAAACGAGTGATATTAGTATACTCCTTATAGTCTAGAATGGTATGAATCTCTCTATTTAATCCACCCAGAAAACGTGCAAGCATAGCTTCATTCTCCTCAACAATACCACATCTAATCATGCCAGTTTGTAATTCCTGATAATATTCTTCTACAGAATTTTTTCCTTGTCTTAAACGCTGCAATTTTTGAAGCAATTCACGTTGATAATATGGTGGAACCCAACGCGTACGCATAGCAGTTTTCAAAGCAGCCCAAGTAGTTGGAATAGGATATAATCTACAATGTTCAGACCACCATACACATGCAAAACTACTGAAAGCACAAACAGCAGCAGCAACTCGTCTCTCCTCAGGATATTGTAAACATGTAAATCGTTGTTCAGTTTCTAACTCCCAAGTAAGATATATATCAGGAACATATCTACCCTCAAATGGTGGAATATTCAATTTCAGTTTAGGAATATGGACATCATCTCGTACCTGAGGTGGTGGTGCAGGCCTATCATTACGAATATATACCTGAGGTCGACCTGCTGGTGGCGGTACAGGTGGCTGCACGTAGTGTTGATTTTGATCAACCTCATCCTCATAATCTCCCACATAATCATCCTCCTCCGCATCAGCAGCAGGAGCCACAGAAGTATCAACAGCAGCACCAACAGTTTGGCCAAACGCAAGAGGAACACGGCTTGCTCGGCGGAGGTCTGCTTCGCGACGTGGAGGTAGTCGTTGTTGTTGTTGTTGGAGAGGTGCGTTAGGTGCAGCGGGTGGTGGTGGTGGAAGACGCGCGAGCAATTCATTAAACTTGTTATCGAGCTTTGTTTCGAACGTCTTCTCAAGGCCAGTGATCTTCTCCATGGCCTCTTCAAAATTGTTCAGCACATCTTGCACCTGTTCAGTCATCATTTGCTGAAACTTATCATGAAGCTCCTTG
>NW_021193094.1:0-976 GCF_002162155.2 Triticum dicoccoides | reverse complement strand
AATTCGTCCGGAGCGTTGAGTTGTGGACGAAACAATCTGATGCTGCAGCAGAATCCGAGTCAAACTACAAGTCCAAAGGTGTTACATCACCTCCACTTGGGCCCATTGGCCTTGTACGACCTAGATTTAGTTTTAGGCTGCCTTGGGACGTCCTCCCACCTCCTTGGCCGCCACCCCTTGCTCCTATATAAGTAGATCCATCTAGTAGCTTTTCCTTGGGATTTGTTTAGTTAAAAGTTAGCCAACGCAACTTCGTGTACTTCGTTTGTGTCCAACGACCAGACCAAGACCGCTTTCGGATCCCCACCTTTATCAATACTTCATATATATTTGCAATATTCAGATTGCTTTTATCATATTCTTGCTCGTTCTTCGATTGCTTGCAGGAATAGACCTTCGTGGTCAGGTTGATCGTGCACCGGCGTGGTCAATAACCTCTAGAGATTGGTTTAGCGATTGCTAAGGCGCAAC
Source organism: Triticum dicoccoides (assembly GCF_002162155.2). Taxonomy (NCBI): domain Eukaryota; kingdom Viridiplantae; phylum Streptophyta; class Magnoliopsida; order Poales; family Poaceae; genus Triticum; species Triticum dicoccoides. The sequence continues at coordinate 505 of NW_021193094.1, read as the reverse complement.
GTCGTGCACGTTTGTAGTCGGATCGTCAAAGTCGTCTCCACCAAATCGATAGTTACCATCTCATCGAAAGATCGGGACACCCTCGCCTCTATCACACCTGCACCACCACCAGCAGGTCGACCTCAGGTATATATTCGTAATGGTAGGCCTGCACCACCACCTCAGGTACGAGATGATGTCCATATTCCTAAACTGAAATTGAATATTCCACCATTTGAGGGTAGATATGTTCCTGATATATATCTTACTTGGGAGTTAGAAACTGAACAACGATTTACATGTTTACAATATCCTGAGGAGAGACGAGTTGCTGCTGCTGTTTGTGCTTTCACTAGTTTTGCATGTGTATGGTGGTCTGAACATTGTAGATTATATCCTATTCCAACTACTTGGGCTGCTTTGAAAACTGCTATGCGTACTCGTTGGGTTCCACCATATTATCAACGTGAATTGCTTCAAAAATTACAGCGTTTAAGACAAGGGAAAAATTCTGTAGAAGAATATT
>NW_021193093.1:0-1096 GCF_002162155.2 Triticum dicoccoides | reverse complement strand
CGAGGAGGCCTAACTCACCTACTTGTCGCGGTGGACAAGTTCACCAAGTGGATAGAAGCAAAGCCTATCAAGAAGTTGAATGGCCCGACCGCCGTGACTTTCATTTCCGACATCACGATTCGGTACGGCATACCGCACAGCATCATCACCGACAACGGCACAAATTTTGCCAAAGGCGCCTTGGCCCGTTTCTACGCGACACAGGGCATCCGACTGGACTTAGCGTCCGTTGCCCATCCACAGTCAAACGGCCAGGTGGAGCGGGAAAACGGCCTCATCCTGTCTGGCATCAAGCCTCAACTGGTCGAACCACTGGAGCGTTCGGCTAGCTGTTGGCTTGACGAGTTGCCAGCCATCCTCCGGAGTCTGCGCACGACTCCAAACAAATCGACCGGCTTCACGCCGTTCTTCCTCGTCTATGGTGCCGAAGCCTTCATCCCAATGGACATAGAGTTCGACTCCCTGCGAGTCACCATGTACACCAAGGAGGAAGCAGAAGAAGCACGTCAAGACAGCGTCGATCTGCTGGAAGAGGGCCGGCTGTTGGCACTCAGTCGGTCCGGCATCTACCAGCAGAGCCTGCGCCGATACTACAACAGGAAGGTCAGGCCGAGATCTTTCCAAGAAGGCGACCTTGTGCTCCGACTGATCCAGCGGACAGCCGGCCAACACAAGTTGTCGGCACCTTGGGAAGGCCCCTTCATCATCAGCAAGGTACTGGGCAACGACTCCTACTATCTGATCGACGCTCAGAAGCCCCGAGCACGCAAGAGGGACGACTCCGGCAAAGAGACGGAACGGCCATGGAATGCGAATCTTCTCCGAAGATTTGAAAGTTAAAGCAGTATGTACCACGCTACCCTTTGTATTAAAGTACCAAGACTTCGGGCCCCCCGAGACGAGCTCGGGGACTGCCCTTTTTGTTATCTGTATGATAAGTATCATGCCTTCAAGTATGCCATTCTTCTTTATGTCGTTTGGCATCGGATCCGACTAGTCGGCCCGGGTACTAGCCGTCTTGCGCTATGAAATGCTTCCTGCAGTCGGACAAGTAGTGTGTGGCGCCTAAGCCGTCTCCTGTCAGAAGCCGCAGCTC
>NW_021193092.1:0-1257 GCF_002162155.2 Triticum dicoccoides | reverse complement strand
GTTTGCCTATTTTATGTTTTTGCAGAGAGACTTCAGTCTCACTAGTAGTTCCACGTGGACTTCGATGTTTAGCTTGTTACCTCAGCTACGATCTTGTGCCCTCGGCAGGATCTGGTAGATAGTCAGGCTTCTCAGCCTTTTTCATTTATAGATGTCTGTACTCAGACATGTTAAGCTTCCGCATGTGCTTTGACTTGTATGCTCTGATTGTTGGGTCATAAGACCCATGTTTGTAATATCTCGCTCCTCGGAGCCTAATGAATAAATTACTTGAGTCGTAGAGTCATGTTGTGATGCCATGTTGTATTTGCACATATCGAGCATATTGTGTGTATGTTATTGAAATGCTTGGTATGTGTGGGATCTGACCTTCTAGTTGTTTATCTTTAGTAGCCTCTCTTACCGGGAAATGTCTCCTAGTGTTTCCATTGAGCCATGGTAGCTTGCTACTGCTCCGGAACACTTAGGCTGGCCGGCATGTGTCCTTCTTCGTTCCTGTGTCTGTCCCTTCGGGGAAATGTCACGCGATGAATACCGGAGTCCTGTTAGCCCGCTACAGCCCGGTTCACCGGAGTCCTACTAGCCCAGTGCTACAGCCTGGATTCACTCGCTGATGACCGACACGTTCGATGCTGGGTCATGGATGCCTGTCCCTGTAGGTCTGTGCCACTTTGGGTTTACGACTAGCCATGTCAGCCCGGGTCCTTTGTCATATGGATGCTAGCGACACTATCATATACGTGAGCCAAAAGGCGCAAACGGTCCCGGGCAAAGGTAAGGTGGCACCCGTGGTAATACCGTGCGTGAGGCTGCAAAGTGATATGATGTGTTACATGCTAGATCGGTGTGACTTAGGATCGGGGTCCTGACAGCGTTGGTATCAGAGCTTGACTGCCTGTAGGATTACCAAGCCAAACTGGTCGAAGTTGAGTCTAGAAATTCCTTAGTTATATAAGGGAATTGATTGTGGGATGGAACGTAAGGCTCTTTTTACTCCTTATACCTCATGGCCTTCTGATCTGAGTCATCATCTTCTCTTCTACGGGGATTAAGAACTAGGCTATCTCTTCTTTCTATTAGGATCACGTGTTACTAATCAGTGGACTTATAAGATTGTTGGATTTAAGCCTCTGTTCAGTTTTTACTGCTTCCGTATGTTAATTGTTGATCTCGAAACCGTGATATTGTGCTTCTGAGTGGTTATGCCACCATTTTTGTGAATGTCTCAAATCTTTCTGAGCATTTACAGCCGTTATG
>NW_021193091.1:0-1234 GCF_002162155.2 Triticum dicoccoides | reverse complement strand
TGCTGAAACAAGCAAGGGGAAAAGCAGTCGTCAGGGTCTCACCAAACATACCTTCAGTCTCCTCCTTTGCCTTTGTCAGCTTCTCCTGAACCAGCTTCAAGCTCAGCTCGACTTGAGTATGTTTTTGTTCCAGCTCTGAGTAGCGAGCCACAAGATCACAGGAGTTCTGCGAAGAACCAATCGACTAAACGTCAAATGTAACTCACTTCCGAGTGAAAAAGGGAAAAACACACGTTTCTAAGACTACAGCCGAATACAAGCATTCGACCGTAGTCTCGGGGACTACACCCAGTGGGTGCACTCAGCGTGCCCCCACTAATCCTGTTGAAGACAAAGTCGACCAGTCGACCTCAAAAAAAAAAAACAGTGTGCGAGACGCATTCTCTAAGACTGTGATCAACTGCAAGCAGTCGACCACAGTCTCGGGGACTACACCCAGTGGGTGCACTTAGCGTGCCCCCACCGGTTTGTGAAATCCAGTCGACCAGTCGACTGAGAGAAAGATTGACATCATAAAGCCTAAGGCCGACTGCCAGCAGTCGACCTTAGCCTTGGGGACTACACCCAGTGGGTGCACTTAGCGTGCCCCCACCGGTTTGTGAAATCCAGTCGACCAGTCGACTGAGAGAAAGATTGACATCATAAAGCCTAAGGCCGACTGCCAGCAGTCGACCTTAGCCTTGGGGACTACACCCAGCGGGTGCACTCAGCGTGCCCCCATCGGTTTGCGGAATCCAGTCGACCAGTCGACTGACAGAAAGATTTACATTATAAAGCCTAAGGCCGACTGCCAGCAGTCGACCTTAGCCTTGGGGACTACACCCAGTGGGTGCACTTAGCGTGCCCCCACCGGTTTGTGAAATCCAGTCGACCAGTCGACTGAGAGAAAGATTGACATCATAAAGCCTAAGGCCGACTGCCAGCAGTCGACCTTAGCCTTGGGGACTACACCCAGCGGGTGCACTCAGCGTGCCCCCGCTAACACGGAGTTTATTCGACACACCCAGTGGGTGACTAATATAAATTCCGGAAAAGAAAAGTTTTTGGTAGCATATCCAACAGAACAAACAGCGGTCGACTGACCTGGACATTGCTTTGGAGGGCAGAACTGGCGTCATAAGCTGCCTGGCTCACGTCCCGGATGGTCTTCAGCTGCTCCATCATGAGTCCCGCCTGGCGTATCGCCTCCTTCGCTGCGCCAGCTTGGTCCTCCGGGACGTGGTGCGTCATGAAG
>NW_021193090.1:0-1281 GCF_002162155.2 Triticum dicoccoides | reverse complement strand
GAGGAACTTCTGCCATAAGTAGTTCATGGTATTTGGAAGAAGAAGATACCACGGACTTCAAGGACTATCGCAAAGGTTACTAATATCCTGAAGGCACTAGCAATTACTATAAACATGAAGTAGGTAGAGTGAATCTCGGGTTCAAGAACCCAGGGACAGAATACCTATTACTAAGTAGCATCACGGGATGCTTTCGAGAATGATGGCCAGAATCATCACACTGGGAACACAAATCATGGCTAAATTACTAGATGATCCCCTAAGACACCTAGGGTCATAATAATATCTCCAACATATATGTCAAGGTAACGGAGTACCTCAACTCACTGATTAGTGTGGTTAATCTGGCCCATGGGAACATTGAAACGGGAAGAAAGGATTTGCAAATGCATCAGACTACTTAGAAACCTGGGATGACTCGGACAGCATAACGGCTGTAAATGCTCAGAAAAGATTTGAGACATTCACAAAATGGTGGCATAACCACTCAGAAGCACAATATCAAGGTTTCGAGATCAACAATTAACATACGGAAGATAGTAGGAACTGAACTGGGGCTTGAATCAACAATCTTATAAGTCTACGGATTAGTAACACGTGATCCTGATAGAAAGAAGAGATAGCCTAGTTCTTAATCCCCGTAGAAGAGAAGATGATGACTCAGATCAGAAGGCCATGAGGTATAAGGAGTAAAAAGAGCCTTACGTTCCATCCCACAATCAATTCCCTTACATAACTAAAGAATATCTAGACTCAACTTCGACCAGTTTGGCTTGGTAATCCTACAGGCAGTCAAGCTCTGATACTAACGCTGTCAGGACCCCGACTCAATGCCATATTGATCTAGCATGTAACACCTCATATCACTTTGCGGCCTCACGCACGGTATTCCCACGGGTGTCGCCTTACCTTTGCCCGGGACCGTTTGCGCCTTTTGGCACACGTATATGACAGTGTCGCTAGCATCCATATGATAAGGAGCCCGGGCTGACATGGCTAGTCGTAAACCCAAAGTGGCACAAACTTACAGGGACAGGCATCCATGACCCAGCATCGAACGTGTCGGTCATCAGCGAGTGAACCCAGGCTGTAGCACTGGGCTAGCAGGACTCCGGTGAACCGGGCTGTAGCGGGCTAACAGGACTCCGGTATTCATCGCGTGACATTTCCCCGAAGGGACAGACACAGGAACGAAGAAGGACACATGCCGGCCAGCCTAAGTGTTCCGGAGCAGTAGCAAGCTACCATGGCTCAGTGGAAACACTAGGAGACATTTCCCGG
>NW_021193089.1:0-1910 GCF_002162155.2 Triticum dicoccoides | reverse complement strand
GCAAAATCCGGGAACATAACACCGATATGACGGAAACTAGGGCGGCAAGAGTGGAACAAAACACCAGGCATAAGGCCGAGCCTTCCACCCTTTACCAAGTATATAGATGCATTAATTAAATAAGATATATTGTGATATCCCAACAAGTAAACATGTTCCAACAAGGAACAACATCTCCATGTTCCAACAAGGAACAAACTTCAATCTTCACCTGCAACTAACAACGCTATAAGAGGGGCTGAGCAAAGCGGTAACATAGCCAATCAACGGTTTGCTAGGACATGGTGGGTTAGAGGTTTGACATGGCAATTTGGGAGGCTGACAAGCAAATGGTAGGCATCGTAGCATTGGCATGGCAAAAGAGCGAGCAAACTAGCATAGCAAAGATAGTAGTGATTTCGAGGGTATGATCATCTTGCCTGAAATCCCGCAAGGAAGAAGAACGAGTCCAAGAAGAAGACAAACGGTCGTAGACGAACAAATCCTCACAACTCCGGAACGAAACCGAAGCTAACGAGAGAAGCAACCCGGAAAGAAACAAACAACATAGTAAACACACAAGCATAAACAAGTCATGATGCACAAACAAGTATGATGCATGTCCGGTTTAATGAGGCATGGCATGGCAAAGTGCAACAAACAATTCTACAAGTTAAGTGGAGCTCAATATGCAACGAGGTGCATATTGACAAAACACCACATCAATTATTTAGTTCTCTCTCGTTAAGGAACACAACAATATTAAGTGTGGTTAAACATGGCAAGGGGTGAAACATAATATAAACTATACCATCTAAACAATTTAAATGGGGCCAGATATAAAAACAACAAATCCGGTAAATCCCCATATGCATTTAGCAATTTAATGCAACAACAAGTTTAAACATTTTAAATGTTGTTATCATGATGCGGATGACATATACAAGTTTTATGCAATTTTATGAAAATGTTGACATGAGCATGATATGAGGCATTTGTCGCCATGGCGGAAGGAAAAAGGTGCCACGGCGGTGAAACAAAAAGGGTGCCACGGCAACATATCCGAAAATGATGCCACGGCAACATATCGGTTCCGATAGCTCACAGAGATACCGGTGCAAAAGGAGGCGTGGGGTGAGCGAGTCATGCAAGATGGTGGGGTGATCCCGACTTCCGGGTTCCCACGGGACGGTGGCACGGCAAAAGAGGGGCATCGCAAGGACGATTCGATCACGGAGCAAACGATGCATCTCATTCAACACATGCATTAAGTCACGGGCGTCGTCTCGGCGTTATACCTTCGAAGCGTGCGTTTTCGGAGCGGTTCGAGGAAGTAGGCGTTCACGGGACGTCGTGGAAGTAGTCGTTCGCGGCGTCGGTAGAGGTACATCTCGTAGTGGAAGTGGGTGTTCATGATCCGTAGATGTTCGGGGTCCACGGGGTCTTCGAGGGTCGACGGTAGTGGTACACGTTTTTGTAGTCGTCCAGGGTCGTCGAGAGAGGTACTTGTCGCATCATCGAGTGTAGTTGTACATGAGAGTCTTGACGAATCCGAAGGGTACTTGACGGGTCCGGTCTTGGCGAAATCCAGAACAACACCAAAGGCCTCGGGTTTCGATCTTCAAGAGCAGCGGAGAGCACGCACACAGGGCACGACAGAGGTTGTGCACGGCAACAACGGGTCGGCCAAAAGAGGCAGAGGCCATGGCAGGGCAGGCGCTTGGGGCGCCGGTGGCTGCCTCAGCAAGGAGAAGGGCGCGACGGGGTGGCCTGGAGGTCAAGGAGGCAGGCGGGTTCACGGGAGGCGCAGGAGGGCAACGAAGCAGCAGAGGCGTGGGCGTCGGGCCATGGTGACGGGGAGACGATGCAGAGGAGGGTCGGAGGCGCCGGAAGCGGACGACGGAGGGGCGACACAGAGCATGGCGGCACGG
>NW_021193088.1:0-1575 GCF_002162155.2 Triticum dicoccoides | reverse complement strand
ACGTGAAGAACATGGTGGAGATGATTCTGATCATGAGACGCAATACATGGCTCCTGAAGACGCTGACAGGTATGAATGTTTAGTTGCTCAACGTGTTTTGAGTGTGCAGGTCACACAAGCTGAGCAAAATCAGAGGCACAATTTGTTCCATACCAAGGGAGTTGTGAAGGAACGTTCTGTGCGCGTCATAATAGACGGAGGGAGCTGCAACAACTTGGCTAGCATGGAGATGGTGGAGAAGCTTTCTCTCACCACAAGACCACATCCACATCCTTACTACATCCAATGGTTCAACAACAGCGGCAAGGTTAAGGTAACACGTACTGTTCGTGTGCATTTTAGTATCTCTACATATGCTGATTATGTTGATTGTGATGTGGTACCTATGCAAGCATGTTCCTTATTACTTGGTAGACCATGGCAATTTGATAAAAATTCTGTACACCATGGTAGAAACAATCACTATACTTTTTTTCATAAGGATAAAAATATTACTTTGCTTCCTATGACTCCTGATTCCATTTTGAAAGATGATATTAATAGAGCTAATAAAGCACAACAGGAGAAGAATAAGAGTGAAAATCAGATTGTGGCAAAAGAATTTGAGCAACAAATGAAGCCTAATAATAAACCATCTAGTGTTGCTTCTGAAATTAAATTGAAAAGTGCATGTTTATTTGCCACCAAATCTGATATTGATGAGCTAGATTTCAGCAAATCTGTTTGCTATGCTTTTGTGTGCAAAGAGGCATTATTTTCATTCGAGGACGTGCCTTCCTCTTTGCCTCCTGCTGTCACTAGCATTTTGCGGGAGTTCGCTGACGTTTTTCCACAAGACGTGCCACCGGGATTACCGCCTATTCGAGGGATTGAGCATCAGATTGACTTAATTCCCGGTGCTTCACTGCCAAACCGTGCACCATACCGTACCAATCCAGAGGAGACGAAGGAGATTATGCGTCAAGTACAAGAGCTTCTCGACAAAGGTTATATACGCGAATCCCTTAGTCCTTGTGCTGTTCCTATTATTCTAGTGCCGAAAAAGGATGGTAAATCACGTATGTGTGTTGATTGTAGAGGCATTAATAATATTACTATTCGTTATCGTCATCCTATTCCTAGGCTTGATGATATGCTTGATGAATTGAGTGGCTCTACAATATTCTCCAAAGTTGATTTGCGTAGTGGCTACCATCAAATTCGTATGAAATTGGGAGATGAATGGAAAACAGCATTTAAAACTAAGTTTGGATTATATGAGTGGTTAGTCATGCCTTTTGGGTTAACTAATGCACCTAGTACTTTCATGAGATTAATGAACGAAGTTTTACGTGCTTTCATTGGACGATTTGTGGTAGTTTACTTTGATGACATATTGATTTATAACAGATCTTTGGAAGAACATTTGGAACATTTACGTGCTGTTTTTATTGCTCTACGTGATGCACGTTTGTTTGGTAACCTTGGGAAGTGCACCTTTTGCACCGACCGAGTATCTTTTCTTGGCTATGTTGTTACTCCACAGGGAATTGAAGTTGATAAAGCCAAGATTGAAGCTATTGAGAGTTGGCCGCA
>NW_021193087.1:0-730 GCF_002162155.2 Triticum dicoccoides | reverse complement strand
CCTCGTCCCGCCTCTGCTTCGCCGGAGCACCTCCTCGTCCTCTTCCCCGTCGGATCGCCCGGGCCCGTAGTCGCTCGACCCCGACGCCGGCACCTCTCCCGCATGGCGCCTGCCCCCTCGACCCGTACTGGATCGGGAGCTCGACCCGGGCGCCCCGATGCCGCTCGTCCTCGTCGCATCGCCTCGCCTCGGCGTCCACGTCGCCAACGACGCCACTCGACTCCACCCCGCCGCGTCCCCGACGCCTCCGCACCGCTGCCGCCCCGTTTGTGACCGCGCCGTGGCCGGATTGCCTCGTCCCCGTCGCTCGCGTCCTCGTCTCTCCATCGTCGGCGCCATCACGCCTCGCCGCCCAACTCCCCTGCAACGGGGGTGAGAGCCCTATCCCCCTGCTTCCCTCTCCTCGTCGTCCTGCTCTTGCTCTGCCCGCGCCCGGTCGCGCTCCGTCGCCCCGAGTAGCCCCTGCACCGAGGTCACCACGCCCTGGCCTCGCCTGGCCCGCGCCTAACCCCGCCCGACACGCCACCGTGCGCGCACGCCTATCGCCTCATCGTCCCGCTCCGCCCTGCTACCGTCGCCACTTGCCGCCGCACTCCACCCCACCGTGGCCTTGCTGCTGCCACCCCCGGCGCCCGCCCCGCGTTGGCGCCCAGCCACACACGGGTGGGCTGCGGCCAGTGCCCGCATGCCCAGCGCCCAAGTCGGGTGCACCCCCCCGGGCCAGCGCCCA
>NW_021193086.1:0-1168 GCF_002162155.2 Triticum dicoccoides | reverse complement strand
GCGAACCCGGGCCAGGTGGGGTCGACAGCTACAGGGTGCGCGGCTAGGGTTGTGGAGGGGATAAATCCCACGACGCCGCCTCCACACCCACCTCAGTCCATTCCGGATCTCGATCTACTCCTTCTCCACTTCTGGGAGGCGCCTAGGGTTTCGGTACCTAGGGTTTCCCCGTCGTTTGGCTGGTGGGAGGGGAAGGCGGGGGGCGACCGCAGATCCTTCGCCCAGGTCGCCGCATCTCCACCAAGATCCATGGCGGATCGGGGCGCGGAGAATCGCGGACACCGGCTCGATGGCTTCGGAGCGGGCCGGGCCGGACACGGTGCTGGTCGCTTCGGTCGGGGAGCCGGGCGCGGGGGCGGCGGTGGCGGCCGCAACATGGTGTGGACACGCGACATCGAGGAGGGCGGCCAGGTCTCCACCAACATGGAGCAGGGCGCGCGGGCATCAGATCGTGCAAGGTGGGAGGCGGCGGCCATGGATACGCAGAGCGACGGCCGCCGGACAGAGAGATGGGGGGATAGCAACCAAGGATAGGCGGCCACGGGAGATCCAGGACAGCGCGACCCTCGTCCCCAACAAGATGCGCGTCTGCAGCAAGATCGTCGTCAATCAACTCCAGGAAGAAGGAATGCTGCCCTACCAGTGGGCGGCGCTGAGGTTTGCTTTACCTGCAAAGAATCAGGGCATGTTCCTATGTGCTGTCCTCGGGCTGTGTGTGGTAGATGTGGTACTAGTGGTCATCTTGCTCCGATTTGCAATACTGTTCTTCCTTGGGAATGTGTGGCCCCTATGTGTGGATTCCAAGCCAAAGGGAATGGTTTCTTCTATATTCATGATGCTAGCACACCTAAACAGAACACTGATAGGAACAGATTCATTGTGATCACTGTTATTGAGGGGCAGGCTAGTGGTAGACAGTTGGAGGAATTTTTCAATGCTTACATTAACACAAACTGGAAATGTTCGGCCAGATCGATCGGGCTCAATACTTTTGTTATGAGATTCCCCTCGCCCAGGGATGTAGACAAGGCATGTTTCGCTGAAACCATGAATATAAAAAGTTGTGGAGCTGTGGTAAGTCTTAAGAAGTGGTCTGAATCTGTTGGTGCCAAGGGTGTACTTAACATTGCTTGGGTCAATGTTAGCAACATCCCTCTGGACAAAAGGC
>NW_021193085.1:0-1143 GCF_002162155.2 Triticum dicoccoides | reverse complement strand
GTCGCGCCTTAGCAATCGCTAAACCAACTCCGAGAGGTTATTGACCACGCCGGAGCACGATCAACCTGACCACGAGGGTCTGTTTCCTGCGAGCAAACGAAGAACAAGCAAGAAACTGAGATTGCAATCTGGATATTGCGAATATAAGATGAAAGCTTTATTGATCAAGGTGGGGTTCTGTGACGCCTTTGTCTGGTCGTTGAACACAAACGAAGTACGCGAAGTTGCAGCTATGGCGAACTTTTAATCTAAACAAAACCCAAAGTCTAAACGATGCCCTAAGGGCTGTATATATGGAGGAAGAGGGGGGAATTTCGTGGCCCTTGGTGGAGGGGTCCGAAATCAACCCTATCTCTTGTTTCCCCACACATACGGACTCTAAAAATAGCCTATACTTATGTATTTCGAAATTTTATCTGGTGAAGCACCAGAAGAGTATGACTCGTGAAAACTTTCGGGTTCACACGGTTTAGAGAAGGCATATGTTCAACCCATAGGGGCTTCTTAGAAACATATACCACAAGTTTCAAGAGTAAATAACACAAGCCCGAAAGCAGAGCATGGTTGGCCAAGCAGAGGATACAACTTAACAAAGGCATTATGTATCAGGGGAAGAACTCACAAGGTCATCAAATGTGAAGGACACTGTTAGATAACAATCCAACAAAGGACTTGATGGTCCTCAAAGGATCTGATACGAGTATCGGTACTCAACTAGAGGAAGAAGAATGCAAGGAGATCAGATTATAGAAACAACTGACTAACTCAATTGTCAAATGCAAAGGAATTATGATTTCCAAATCAAGGGAGCAGAAGCAATGCTCTGGTTAGGGATGGATAAGTTGAATAGCCTTAGGGTACAATCAACGACAATTGGATTGGTCGAGAACCAATTCCAGTTAAAAGAATGGAAGTTCAGCCGGAAAGGTAATTTATAAGGATCAATGATGATTGCGTGTATTCGCAAACATATTGAGTCAACAGACTCAAAATGATAATGACAAGGAATGTCATTAGGACTACGGGACTTATGGGATTAACCATAATGCAAGCAAGCAAGAATTTCAAGAGCCAAAGGCTCCAGAGGATTTTTGGAAGATCGAATATTATTTTGAAGACTTTTGTGAAACACCTGAACAACTG
>NW_021193084.1:0-1141 GCF_002162155.2 Triticum dicoccoides | reverse complement strand
TGTCAGGACCCCGACTCGATGTCACATCGATCTAGCCGGTAACACCTCATATCACTTTGCGGCCTCACGCACGGTATCCCCACGGGTGTCGCCTTACCTTTGCCCAGGACCGTTTGCGCCTTTTGGCTCACGTATATGATAGTGTCGCTAGCATCCATATGATAAGGAGCCCGGGCTGACATGACTAGTCGTAAACCCAAAGTGGCACAGACTTACAGGGACAGGCATCCATGACCCAGCTTCGAACGTGTCGGTCATCAGCAAGTGGGTCCGGGCTGTAGCACTGGGCTAGCAGGACTCCGGTAAACCGGGTTGTAGCGGGCTAACAGGACTCCGGTACTCAAAGCGTGACATTTCCCCGAAGGGACAGACACAGGAACGAAGAAGGACACATGCCGGCCAGCCTAAGTGTTCCAGAGCAGTAGCAAGCTACCATGGCTCAGCGGTAACACTAGGAGACATTTTCCGGTAAGAGAGGCTACTAAAGATAAACAACTAGATAGTCAGATCCCACACATACCAAGCATTTCAATCATACACACAATATGCTCGATATGTGCAAATACAACGAAGCATCACAACATGACTCTACGACACAAGTACTTTATTTAAGGCTCAGAGAGCCATACATAACATACACAAGGTACGGGTCACACGACCCAGCATTCAAGTCATACAGTCATACAAACCAGCAGCGGAAGTAACTTGTTTGAGTACAGACAACTAGTAAAATAAAAGAGGCTTGGAAAGCCTAGCTATACTACGTGGTCCTTCACAAGCTCAGGATCACCACCTGGGCCTTTAGCCTACTCGTTGATGTCAATGTCTACATAGAACCCATCAGAAGGGGTTGCAGCGTCTTCTGTAAAAATGTAAATTATAGCAACATGAGTACAAAGGTACTCAGCAAGACTTACATCAGATCCTACATACATGCATATTATCAAGAAGGGTTGGTGGAGTTATTGCAGCAAGCCAGCTTTGACTCTTGGCTAGACTATCCTACGATACTTTGACTTGAAATGGTTTTGCGCACACGAGTCCACTACTCACCACTTCAATACACTACCGAGGATCCACCTCCGTCTCCCTACGGATGAGCCATCCTCGGCACTCACACTTATCTTGAGGCTTTTAGTAG
>NW_021193083.1:0-909 GCF_002162155.2 Triticum dicoccoides | reverse complement strand
GCGGTAAGTGGTGAGAGCGTGTGTGAAGAGGTACACCCCTGCAGGGTTAACATCATCTATTCGAATAGCCGTGTCCGCGGAAAAGGACTTCTGGGTTGCTTATATCAGTTCATAGACAAGTGAAAGTGGATACTCTAAAATACGCAAGATAAGCGTGAGTGCTATGGATGGCGTTCTCGTAGGGAGACGGGAGCGGATCCATAGTGGTGTATTGGTTGGTGAATATGTGGACTCGTGTGCGCCACCTCAAAAGAGTCGCTTGCAGTCGTAGTTTAGGATAGCCACCGAGTCAAAGCTGGCTTGCTGCAGTCAAACCCCTCCACCCCCTTGTTGATAATGATGCATATGTAGATAGATCTGATGTAAGTCTTGCTGGGTACATTTGTACTCACGTTTGCCTATTTTATGTTTTGCAGAGAGACTTCGGTCTCACTAGTAGTTTCGCGTGGACTTCGACGTATAGCTTGTTACCTCAGCTACGATCTTGTGCCCTCGGACATGATATATAGGCAGGCTTCTCAGCCTTTTTCATTTATAGATGTCTGTACTCAGACATGATAGCTTCCGCTTGTGTTTTGACTTGTATGCTCTGATTGTTGGGTCATGAGACCCATGTTTGTAATATCTCGCTCCTCGGAGCCTATTGAATAGATTACTTGAGTCATAGAGTCATGTTGTGATGCCATGTTGTATTTGCACATATCGAGCATATTGTGTGTATGTTATTGAAATGCTTGGTATGTGTGGGATCTGACCATCTAGTTGTTTATCTTTAGTAGCCTCTCTTACGGGGAAATGTCTCCTAGTGTTTCCACCGAGCCATGGTAGCTTGCTACTGCTCCGGAACACTTAGGCTGGCCGGCATGTGTCCTTCTTCGTTCCTGTGTCTGTCCCTTCGGGGAAATGTCA
>NW_021193082.1:0-1241 GCF_002162155.2 Triticum dicoccoides | reverse complement strand
ATATATATATATATATATATATATATGTATTAACCCCTTCTTCAAATTAGACGTGGGAGATGCGGAATGAACTCCTACCAGAAGATCGCATGAAAGCAATTCAAGAGGAATTAGCAGGATTCTTTCTTAACCACGTCATCAATAAAACCGGAGAATACCATATGGACCCTGAGTTCATATATAATTAGGGGATTATATTGTAAGAGATCTTATATTGTATATATGTAGCCAGTAGCGTCGGATAGATATACAAAAACTTGTTGTTCGACTAATCTCTTGGAGAAGGAGAGGTCGATCACTTCTCTCGGTATGCATGACGAACTTCTGTACTTAATGGTTTCCTTCATTTTCTTACTAGCTAGCGTGTCGAGGGTCTCTCTATACGTATAGTACGTAGCGTCGACCAAGCACGGAGATAAGAGAGGACACTTCTCTCTATTAATTAATTAGCTACCTAACACAATATATGAAACACCTTAATTAACCATACAAAACCCCCAAATCCACCCCCCTTTCAGAAAAAAAAAACAAAAACCCTAGCCCCTGAACAGCTGACGTGTGGATGCCTATTGGTCCCGGTTGGTGCCACCAACCGGGACTAAAGTGCCTCCTGCCTGGGCTCGCAGCACCGGTCACGTGGAGGCCCATCTGTCCCGGTTAGTATAAGAACCGGGACTAAAGGCCTAGGGCATTAATAACGACCCTTTAGTCCCGGTTCCCCAACCGGGACAGATGGGCCTTATGAACCGGGACAAATGACCCTTTTTCTATTAGTGAAATATTCCTTTGCCGCATAATATAAAAACGTTTTTAACACTACAGTATCAAAACCGCTCTTATATTATAGGAGGGAGGGAGTAGTTTGCTAAAAACTAAGGGCACCTTCCATCCACACATCGGTGAGGCGTCCCGATCATGCTAATAAAGCTAGAACATCTGCAATTATATTATAACTTTCTGAAAGTTTTTGTAACGACAAGTTCCCTCCTTCCTCCGCATATGAGAGCCTTGATCCCCCGAATAATAGGGCCAAAAGGTGTGGGAAAATGTATACATAATTGTCCAGTCACTATCGGAAAACGGGCATACGCCGACGGCCAAACCTATGCCTACGGCTGCCGTCGGCCTAGTTTGAGATATGCCGACAGCCCAGTCCTGGCCGTCGGCTTACACTGGCCGTCGGTTTACGTGGATCTATGCCGACGGCCGCCGTCGGCACAGAACGGCCGTCGACCTAGCCG
>NW_021193081.1:0-1085 GCF_002162155.2 Triticum dicoccoides | reverse complement strand
CCTGGGGTTCGTCAATCATGGAAATGACTCTGAGACCCCAAAATAGAGTAGTAGTCCAAGAAACGGGCCAGAATCGGCCCAAACTGTGATTGTTGATGACCGACACGTAAGCGCACCTTGGAGTTCGACAACCATGGAAATCGCTTTGGGACCCCAAAACGGTGAGTAATAGTCCATGAAACGGGCCAGAATCGGCCAAAACTGCGAGTGTTGATGACCAACACGTAAGCACACCTTGGAGTTCAACAACTATGGAAATCACTTCGGGACCCCAAAACCGTGAGTAATAGTCCACGAAACATGTCAGAATTGGCCAAAACTGTGAGTGTTGACGACAGACACATAAATGCACCCCGGGGTTCATCAATCGTGGAAATCCCGCTGGGTCTCCAAAGCATTGAGTAATAGTGCACGAAACGGACACGATTCGGCCAAATATGTGAGTGTTGATGACCGACACGTAAACGCACCCTGGGGTTCGTCAATCATGGAAATGACTCTGAGACCCCAAAATAGAGTAGTAGTCCAAGAAACGGGCCAGAATCGGCCCAAACTGTGATTGTTGATGACCGACACGTAAGCGCACCTTGGAGTTCGACAACCATGGAAATCGCTTTGGGACCTCAAAACGGTGAGTAATAGTCCATGAAACGGGCCAGAATCGGCCAAAACTGCGAGTGTTGATGACCAACACGTAAGCACACCTTGGAGTTCAACAACTATGGAAATCACTTCGGGACCCCAAAACCGTGAGTAATAGTCCACGAAACATGTCAGAATTGGCCAAAACTGTGAGTGTTGACGACAGACACATAAATGCACCCCGGGGTTCATCAATCGTGGAAATCCCTCTGGGTCTCCAAAACATTGAGTAATAGTGCACGAAACGGACACGATTCGGCAAAATATGTGAGTGTTGATGACCGACACGTAAACGCACCCTGGGGTTCGTCAATCATGGAAATGACTCTGAGACTCCAAAATAGAGTAGTAGTCCAAGAAACGGGCCAGAATCGGCCCAAACTGTGATTGTTGATGACCGACACGTAAGCGCACCTTGGAGTTCGACAACCATGGAAATCGCT
>NW_021193080.1:0-1101 GCF_002162155.2 Triticum dicoccoides | reverse complement strand
GAGGAACCCATATCACGGCCATGCTTGCGTGTTGCGTCATAGTCAGTCTGACCAGTTTCAGCACTGATGGCTTTGTTGACAAGTTTCTGAAAAGATGTGCACTCATGCAGACGGAGGTCACGGCGAAGCTCAGGACTAAGGCCCTTACGGAACCTTGCTTGCTTCTTGGCATCAGTAGACACTTCCTCAGTTGCATATCGTGCGAGGTTACCAAACTCCCTGCTGTAAACATCCACAGAAAGTCGGCCTTGGGTGAAACTGCAAAATTCCTCACGTTTACGGTCCATGAGACCCTCCGGAATGTGATGTTCACGGAAAGCCTCACTGAATTCAGCCCAAGTAGTGACATGGCCCGCTGGGCGCATAGCTCCATAATTCTCCCACCATAGACTGGCGGGGCCTTCAAGATGATATGCAGCAAAGGTGACCTTGTCAGCCTCCGCTACCAGCGCGGAACGCAGTTTGTGAGCGATGCTGCGAAGCCAGTCATCAGCGTCGAGAGGCTCGACGGAGTGGTGGAACGTGGGTGGATGCAATTTGATAAAATCACTGAGTGACACCACGTTAGTCCTCTGATGGTGTGCCATGTTCTGTTCAATACGCTCCAACAAACGGTTGGTCTCCTGCTTGTTTCTCTCAGCTTCCATCATAACCTCGGCTAGTGAAGGAGGATGAGGCAGATTTGCATCCCTGACTTCACTGCCTTCGGCCTGCTCTTGAGGAGCAGGGTTAGCGCGCGTGTTGACCATCCTAGGTAAACAAGACAATGATTTAGTCAGGATGATAAAATTCCGACATAGGATATAAAATGTAAGGTATAACTCGAAATGCAAGATGATCATCCGTATGACATGGTAAATACAGAAACTGCTTCTTTATTCCATCGTCATACACACCATACAGGGTTTAGTACAAGACCAAACAAAGTACTATTACGGTGAAAAGAGGATTACATCTCATCGGAGGCATTCCAAGCTCCTTTACATTATTTTTCTACTCCTCCGGAAAGAGTACAAACTAGGTCATATCCCACGAGTCACGCGGGACGATAGACGACACAGCTAGTGCGAACTAGTGATACTACCACTAACTCAGACCGAT
>NW_021193079.1:0-1328 GCF_002162155.2 Triticum dicoccoides | reverse complement strand
CTTCTGGATTGATTACCTTCTGAGAGATTGCATTGAGGAATGCACATAGCTTCACAATGGCTACTCGAACATTTTCCGGCAGGAGCCCCCTCAAAGCAATCGGAAGCAATTGCGTCATAATCACGTGGCAGTCGTGAGACTTCAGGTTTTGGAACTTTTTCTCCGCCATGTTTATTATTCCCTTTATATTGGACGAGAATCCAGACGGGACCTTCATACTGCTCAGGCATTCAAAAAAGATGACCTTCTCTTCTTTGGTCAGAGCGTAGCTGGCACGACCTTGAAACCATTCTGGATGCCGGTCATCAGGGTCTTTCAAACGTTGCTGGTCCTGCCGTGCTTCCTTTGTATCATTTGTCTTCCCATACACGCCCAAGAAGCTTAGGAGGTTCACGCAAATATTCTTCGTAACGTGCATCACGTCGATTGCAGAGCGGACTTCTAGGACTTTCCAATATTCTAGCTCCCAGAATATAGATTTATTCTTCCACATGGCTGCGTGCCCGTCAGCTCCCTTTGGAACTGATTGTCCGCCAGGACCCTTTCCAAAGATGACTTTCAAATCCTTGACCATATCAAATACCTCAGCACCAGTGCGTTTCGCAGGCTTCGGCCGGTGATCTGCCTTGCCGTTGTAATGCTTGCCTTTCTTTCTTACTGGATGAATTTTCGGAAGAAATCGACGATGCCCAAGGTACACGTTCTTCTTACAATTTGGCAAATGTACACTTTCAGTCTCATGTAAGCAGTGCGTGCATGCATTGTATCCCTTATTTGATAGTCCCGAAAGGTTACTAAGAGCAGGCCAATCGTTGATGGTTACGAAAAGCAACGCTCGTAGGTTAAATTCCTCATTTTTGTGCTCATCCCACACACGGACACCAGGTCTGCCCCACAGCTGTAAAAGTTCATCAACTAATGGCCTTAGGTACACATCGATGTCGTTGCCGGGTTGCTTCGGACCTTGGATGAGCACTGGCATCATAATGAACTTCCGCTTCATGCACAACCAAGGAGGAAGGTTGTAGATGCATAGAGTCACGGGCCAGGTGCTATGGCTGGAGCTCTGCTCGCCAAAAGGATTCATGCCATCTGTACTTAGACCAAATCTTATGTTCCTTGCGTCAGCTGCAAAATCTTTGAACTCTCTGTCGATCTTTCTCCATTGCGTTCCATCTGTGGTGTGTCTCAACTCCCCGTCCGACTTACGGTCCTCTTTGTGCCATCGCAACAACTTGGCATGCTCTTTGTTCCTGAACAGACGTTTCAACCGTGGTATTATAGGAGCATACCACATCACCTTGGCGGGAACCCTCTTCCTGGGTTTC
>NW_021193078.1:0-2231 GCF_002162155.2 Triticum dicoccoides | reverse complement strand
CCAAATCCGGTGGGCGGACGGGGAACTTGAGGACGGAGGATGGCGGTGGAGTTCCCCATCACCTTGCGGGAGCTCTACAGGAACGCCATCACGAACTGAGTAAGTCTGGATCTCACGCCCTTCTCGTCGTTCTCGTCCCCTATTTTCGACCATATTTTTTTACCATTTTAGCATACGCCTTCCTCAGATCCGAAAGGATTCCAACCCTCTCCCACACACCCCACTGCTGGATGAGACCCATGTGTATTCTGTAGTATGTTTTTTGTTTTTGCCTAATACTTGCTTAGCTCGTCATCTAAATATACATCAAATTTAAGAGCAACGGGGAACATGGTTATGGTTCTAATGTCCGTTCTCTAAAATCTGAGAGCAGTGGAAAATATAGGTATATTTCTCATATGTCATTGCTCTAATCCCCATCTTTATGTGGATTATGATTAAAGCAAATACACCTGACTGTTTTAACATGCCAAGCATATTAATATATGCTTACATAATCCAAATGAAGAATAATCAAGACCATGCGGTTGATCACCAGTTGTAAAGTTACATCTTAGAAAAGCTGTAGTTTAAATCAGAATTCAGCATTTTTGTTTGGGAATGTTGGACTGATTGTGCATTGTTGTATTCATTTTTGGTTGCGTGTTCTGATCCAAAGGTGGCATTTTCACAAATTCAGGTGTTGAATCCAAAATCTGGCCCCCATTTGTTTATTCAAGGATGCTTCCTTAAATGGTCATGCCCTGCATCCCCTTCCCATTGATTGTTCTTTTTGAATGCTTCTTATGTGGTTGTGTGTGTGTGACGGAGTGTTTATGCATGCTGTGTTGTGGCTGTGGCTGTGTGTGGCGTGTGCCTTTGAGCGTGGTGTTGGGCAACGCCACTGGCTGACACAACCTCTGAATCTTTGCCCCTCAACAGTCTTCATCCAGTGCTTGGGCCGGCCTTGAGATATGATGCTTGGGAGATCAGGCGCATGAATATGTCTGTTTTGATCTGTGATGTTGCTGTTGTGGTGCATGCATGATCCATCATATGGTTTCATTGTGTGGATGAATTTGTCTCACCCCTGGGAGCACTGTGGATGGCGCAGGGAAAAAAGGCTAGTGGCTACATACATATTCACTTATTCAGTCAGAATGGGCAATTTATTCAGGGTTCGTGTTGAGCTGCTGCATTTTCTTTGGTTTATTTTATTGCAGTAATGTATATGGAAATGCACAGTGGGTCACTGTGTTTGCATGAGGGCCACTGAGTGCATCAATACACACAGGTTAGCATTTGGCGCCTTGTGGTGATTAGTTGCCACTTTGACCTGAACAATTCTCTAAGAAACAGGAGCCTGAACATGGATGCATATGCTTTTCTTGTGGTCTTAGGACCCAAGCAGAGCAACAGAAAGCACTGATCAACACAGCTTGTCCTCACAGGCACATAGAATTATTTCCTGATGTGCACCTTCATCAACTTTTTTTTGCCGGGTGTTGAGCAGAGATGTGTTAAAAGTGCAGGCACTTTTTTCCTTCTGCATTTGTTTATGAGTGGAAAGGATACGAGACTTTGCCCTCCTCCCAGTAGCCGAAGTTGTTTTTTTAATTGCGATAATGAAGTGTTGCTTCTACTTGCTCAACTAACCATGTGTTACCTGTTCTCTAGTATAAATTTCTGCTACCTATCTGCTGTTTTTTATTTTTTCGTAGTAATCAACCTAGGCTTCAAGAAACATCTTATCCTTAGCACAGCCTATCAGAGTACTTTTTTTATAGTACTCATGTTGACCTTTGTTCTTCATAAAAAACAAACTAACAATGCTCAGCATGCTGTACTGCACTAAAGATGATCATTGTTACTTTTTGTTAACTTTTCATACATTTTTTTTAATATAAAGATGCTAAGCATGGTCTTTTCACATTTTTTACACCAAATGACGCATAACTTTTTTTAATTACTTCCTTTTTGAGTATTGTCATTTCATAGTTCTCACATAATCATGAATAATCTTCTCTCAGATTTCAGATTTTGGCATTAGGAGTTGCTAATAACTCGAAGGGAACAAGGAAATTGTTGGCTTTCTTCAATACATCCAACCAATAGATTTATATATCAACCATGGCTGAGCAGGCAAGAGCAGTGAGTTCCTTTTAATTTTTGCATTTACATAATTTATCTCAATTGATCACTTTCTTCACTGCAGAAATGTTTTTATATTCCTTGCACTCGCTGATTTTTTT
>NW_021193077.1:0-1741 GCF_002162155.2 Triticum dicoccoides | reverse complement strand
CGGACCATCATCAACTTCTGCTACCGAGTAAACTCAAAGATTGGGCCGCGAGCGTGTCGGCAATCCAGGACGCGGACCTCCGACAAGAATTCTTTCGCATCCAGTCGGAGTTTGCGGAAATCATCCATCAAGATGTCCTTCGTACCTCGGGGCAGTTCTACCTCAGAAATCAACCGTCCAACAGTGACATCGACACAATGCTACAAATGCAGGATGACAACGCCCGTTCTTTCATGACTCCCACGATAGACGGCGGCTTCATCCACGCTCCGGTCCCTTGAGTCGAGTTGTCTAGTTCTGAAACATCGATTGGCTCATGTTGTAATTAAACTTTAATGAACTTGTAGTATGTCTCTTTGGTTTCGAGAGTCGTTCAACTTAGATGTAATCGATGCTATTAATGTCTTCCTTTTCTCTTCTGATTGTTCTGTTGCATAATTATATATTTCTTATGTATTGTCTGTGAATTGGTACTAACGTTTCGTTTGGCTAGTGCATAGCGATGCCGACGTATGTCGTGTACAAGGGTAAGGTTCCCGGAGTCTACGATGACTGGGAGGAGTGTCGGAGACAGGTTCACCGATTCAGCGGTAACAGTTACAAAGGGTACACCACTAGGGCCGAGGCTGAATCTAGATACGCCCGCTATCTAGCGGGAGAGGGGAGGGAGCGTTGGAGGAACCGGATGAAGACGAGTTTCATCGTGATGATGCTCATCGTGATGACCGCAGCTCTCTTCTATGTGATGGTAGTTTAGATGATCGATATCGACTTGTAATGTGAAGACAAACTCGCTACTCGCGGTCTTGAGACTTGTAATATAATGTTCTATCTTTGTTCGGTCTTTTTAATTCGGAGACTAATATGATGAATTGTATTCGGAGACTAATATGATGAATTGTATTCAAAGACTAATCTTCTATTGTATTCGATGAATCTGTTGTTGATGTGTGCTGTCTATATTTTGTCAAACTATACATTTTGTAACCTGTGCAAAAAACAGAAAATAAAAAGATAAAAAAAACCTAATATTCATACTAATGGCGCATCACAGGACAGTGCGCCATTAGTATGACAGTGCATACTAATGGCGCATCACTGGGTAGTGCGCCATTAGTATGCTGCGATTACTAATGGCGCATCCAGTGGTGGTGCGCCATTAGTATGCCAAAGCACCTGGGTATACATGGCCCCTGGGAGGCATACTAATGGCGCACGCTGGCCTATACTAATGGCGCACCCGCGGTGTGCCATTAGTATACCAGATACTAATGGCGCACCAGGTGGTGCGCCATTAGTAAAAATTACTAATGGCGTGCTGTTAATGGCGCACCACAGATGCGCCATTAATGGCCATATTAGGTGCGCCATTAGTAGGGGTTTTTCTAGTAGTGGAGGAAAAGGAATATCAGACGGAGTCAAAACGGAACGAAATCAACTGGAGAAGTTATTTTTGGAAGGAAAGCAACCCGAAGAACTTGGAGTGCACGTCAGGGGAGATACGGGCTTCCCACGAGGGTGGGGGCGTGCTCACCCCCCCGGGCGCACCCCCTACCTCGTGGGGCCCCCCGTAGCTCCACCGACGTACCCCCTGCACCCAAATATACCTACGTATCATAAAACTTCCAGAATAGAAGATAGATCGGGAGTTCCGCCGCCGCAAGCCTCTGTAGCCACCAAAAACCAATCGGGACCCTGTTCCGGCACCCTGCCGGAGGGGGATCCCATCACCGGTGGCCAT
>NW_021193076.1:0-1017 GCF_002162155.2 Triticum dicoccoides | reverse complement strand
CCTCTAGGGCATATTTCCAACAGTCTCCCACTTGCACTAGAGTCAATAATCTAGTTACATTGTGATGAATCGAACACCCATGGAATTCTGGTGTTGATCATGTTTTGCTCTAGGGAGAGGTTTAGTCAACGGATCTGCTACATTCAGGTCCGTATGTACTTTACAAATCTCTATGTCTCCATCTTGAACATTTTCACGAATGGAGTTGAAGCGACGCTTGATGTGCCTTGTCTTCTTGTGAAACCTGGGCTCCTTGGCAAGTGCAATAGCTCCAGTGTTGTCACAGAAGAGCTTGATCAGCCCCGACGCATTGGGTATGACTCCTAGGTCGGTGATGAACTCCTTCACCCATATTGCTTCATGTGCTGCCTCCGAGGCTGCCATGTACTCCGCTTCACATGTAGATCCCGCCACGACGCTTTGCTTGCAACTGCACCAGCTTACTGCCCCACCATTCAAAATATACATGTATCCGGTTTGTGACTTAGAGTCATCCAGATCTGTGTCGAAGCTAGCGTCGACGTAACCCTTTACGACGAGCTCTTCGTCACATCCATAAACGAGAAACATTTCCTTAGTCCTTTTCAGGTACTTCAGGATATTCTTGACCGCTGTCCAGTGTTCCTTGCCGGGATTACTTTGGTACCTTCCTACCAAACTTACGGCAAGGTTTACATCAGGTCCGGTACACAGCATGGCATACATAATAGAACCTATGGCTGAGGCATAGGGGATGACGCTCATCTCTTCTATATCTTCTGCCGTGGTCGGACATTGAGCTGAGCTCAATTTCATACCTTGCAACACAGGCAAGAACCCCTTCTTGGATTGATCCATATTGAACTTCTTCAATATCTTATCAAGGTATGTGCTTTGTGAAAGACCTATGAGGCGTCTCGATCTATCTCTATAGATTTTGATGCCTAATATATAAGCAGCTTCTCCAAGGTCCTTCATTGAAAAACTTTTATTCAAGTAGGCCTTGATGCTGTCCAAGAGTTCTATATCATTTCCCAT
>NW_021193075.1:0-998 GCF_002162155.2 Triticum dicoccoides | reverse complement strand
GGTCATAATAATTATTCCAACATATATGTCGAGGCAATAAAGTACCTCAACTCACTAATTTGTGTGATTAATCTGACCAAAGGCACATCGGAAACAGAAGGAAGGGATTTGCAAATGCATCGGACTATTTAGAAACCTGGGATGACTCCGATAGCATAACGGCTGTAAATGCTCAAAGGATTGGAGACATGCTACAAAATGGTGGCATAGCCACTCAGAAGCACAATATCAAGGTTTCGAGATCAACAATTAACATACGGAAGTAGAAACTGAACTCAAGCTTAGAACCATCAATCCTACAAGTCTGCAGATTAGTAACACGTGATCCTGATAGAAAGAAGAGATAGCCTAGTTCTTAATCCCCGTAGGAAAGATAAGATGACTCAGATCAGAAGGGCATGAGGTAAAGGAGTAAAAAGAGCCTTACGTTCCATCCCACAATCAATTCCCTTATATAACTAAAGAATTTCTAGACTCAACTTCGACTAGTTTGGCTTGGTAATCCTACAGGCAGTCAAGCTCTGATACCAATGCTGTCAGGACCCCGACTCAATGCCACACCTCATATCACTTTGCGGCCTCACGCATGGTATTCCCACGGGTGTCGCCTTACCTTTGCCCGGGACCGTTTGCGCCTTTTGGCACACGTATATGATAGTGTCGCTAGCATCCATATGATAAGGAGCCCGGGCTGACATGGCTAGTCGTAAACCCAAAGTGGCACAGACTTACAGGGACAGGCATCCATGACCCAGCATCGAACGTGTCGGTCATCAGCGAGTGAATCCAGGCTGTAGCACTGGGCTAGCAGGACTCCGGTGAACCGGGCTGTAGCAGGCTAACAGGACTCCGGTATTCATCGCGTGACATTTCCCCGAAGGGACAGACACCGGAACGAAGAAGGACACATGCCGGCCAGCCTAAGTGTTCCGGAGCAGTAGCAAGCTACCATGGCTCGGTGGAAACACTAGGAGACATTTCCCGGTAAGAGAGGCTAC
>NW_021193074.1:0-1677 GCF_002162155.2 Triticum dicoccoides | reverse complement strand
GGTTTTTCCGCTCGGCAACCCCGTTTGACTGGGGTGAATAGGGAGGCGTCCTCTCATGAATAATGCCGTGTTCCGCACAGAAGGAATCAAACTCACTCGAGAAGTACTCTCCACCACGATCTGACCGGACTCGTTTAATTTTCTTTTCAAGTTGATTTTCAACTTCTGCCTTATAGATTTTAAAGTAGTGGAGAGCCTCACCTTTAGTATTTAACAGATACACATAGCAATATCTAGTGGAATCATCTATCAATGTCATGAAGTATCTCTTTCCACCTTTAGTCAACACACCATTCATCTCACAAAGATCAGAATGTATGAGTTCTAATGGTGCCAGGTGTCTCTCCTCCGCGGCCTTATGAGGCTTGCGAGGTTGCTTAGCTTGCACACATGAAAGGCACTTAGAACCTTTGGCTAAAGTGAAACTCGGGATTAAATCCAACTTGGCTAGCCGCGTCATAACACCAAAACTTATGTGACAAAGACGTGAATGCCAAACTTCAGATTCATTAACATTCGAATGAATATGGTTCACGACTTTATTACAAAAATCTGCAAGGGAAAGGCGGAACATCCCTCCGCTCTCATAACCTTTTCCAACAAAGAGTCCATATTTTGTAACAACTAATTTATTAGACTCGAAAACCAACTTAAACCCTTCTCTACATAGAAGGGAGCCACTAACGAGGTTCTTCTTGATGGCGGGGACATGCTGCATGTTCTTCAGCTGCACGATCCTTCCCGAAGTAAACTTCAGATCGACCGTGCCAACACCATGAACAGAAGCACTCGCGCCATTCCCCATCAATACGGACCCGTGACCTGTGGCCTGGTAAGAAGTGAACAATGAAATGTCAGCACACACATGAACACCTGCACCTGTGTCCACCCACCAATCGTTGGGTTGAAACACAGAAAAACAGTAAATAAATTACCGTACCCAGATGCACCATTCTCATTGTTGCCCACAATCATGTTGACAGACTTGGAGTCCTGTCCTGACTTCTTGTACTTGTTTGGGCACTTGTTGGCCCAATGTTCAACCGAACCACAAGTAAAGCAGCCCTCGTCCTTCTTGTTCTTCTTGAAGGTCTTCTTACCCTTCTTCTTAAAGTCGGTATTGTGTTGGACACCGTTCTTTCCCTTGGGCTTGTGGGAGTTGAAGTTCTTCTGGTTCACCATGTTGGCAACAGAAGTCCCTTCGGCCCCTTTTCCGTGCGAGTCTTTTGCCCTCGAATTCTGCTCAACACTCAGATGGCCAATGACATCCTCCACAGAGAATTCACGCCTCTGATGTTTCAGAGTGGTGGCAAAGTTCCTCCAGGAATTAGGGAGCTTAGCGATTATGCAGCCCACGACAAACTTGCCCGGTAACTCGCACTTGAGAAGCTCAAGTTCCTTAACAATGCATATTATCTCATGAGCCTGCTCCAATACAGGACGGTTTTCAACCATCTTGTAATCGTGGAACTGCTCTATAATATACATCTCGCTCCCTGCATCGGCGGCCCCGAATTTAGATTCGAGCGCCTCCCACAAGTCCTTGGCGACATGCACATGTAAATATGCGTCGACCAGTTTATCTCCGATCACGCTAAGAACTGCTCCGAGAAACACAACGGTAGCCTCCTTGAACGCCTTCTCCTGTTCAGGAGCAATCGTTCCCGTGGAGACACC
>NW_021193073.1:0-1156 GCF_002162155.2 Triticum dicoccoides | reverse complement strand
CCTCTCGCGCACAGCACCGAGCGGAGCTCGCCGCCATCGTCGCCGTACCCATGGCCACCGGCCACCCCTAGCCTCACCGACGCCCCAGGAAGCTCCGACGGTCCTCCCTCGACCTCCTCGCCGTGTCACGCGACCAGAAGAGCCCCGGAACGCCACCCCCGACGTTTTCCCCTCGCCGGCCGCCGAGGATCTTCTCCGTCGATTCGGCCACTCCGGCGCGCCCCCGAGCCGGCTAACCATCCCTACGGCACCGCTGTGAGCTCCTACGCCTCCCCTCCCTCTTTCCCCTTCGATTGCGCCCTATAGCCGCCGCCCCACGAGCACCGAAGCCGCCGTCCGCCATGGCCGGTGAGCTCCGTGCTCCCGAGCTTCTCCGCCTGCGTTCGTTGACTCCGGGTGTTCCTGGTGACCCCAGCATCCCGTAGAGCCCATCGGCCGCGCCCGCCGTGCCGTGTAACGCCGAAACCGAGCACGCCCGAGCTCCGGCCACCGCTGCCGAGCTCGAGGCCATCGTCTCCGGCCGCCCTAGCTGCTGCTGCTTGCTGAAATGGGCGCGGGTGAGCTCCAGCTCCCCGTAGCCGCTCTCCTCCGTCCATTTGGACGCCGGAGGAGCGAGCCCGCGCCCTCCGCCGCGCCTGTTGCCACCGGCAACGAGCCGCCGGCGGGTTAGGCCCTGCTGACCAGGGGTTTGACCCCCCCCTGGGTCGATGACAGGTGGGGCCAGCCCCCCTGTTAATTAGTTTAGTTTATTTTAACTAATTACCCCCCTGCTGACACTGACATGCGGGCCCAGGCTCTAATTAAAATTAGGTTAGTTAGTTAGTCACTGACGTGTGGACCCCACACGTCAGGTTTGACCCTGACCGACCCCTGTTGACTTGCCGACGTCACGGTGACGCACTGCTGACGCAGTAAATGTTTTCTGGAATTTAAATAATTCTTAAATGATTTATTATTTCCAGAAAATAGCTAAACTTCAATAATTCATAGAAAATTAACCGTAACTCCAAATTAAATAATTTATATATGAAAAATTATCAGAAAAATTCAAGGAATCCATCTGTACCATTTTCATGCATGTTAGAACAACTTATAGCTGCTGTTTAGCACAAATCAATTAAATGGCATTTGAATAATCACATATGGAGTTTAAATT
>NW_021193072.1:0-1019 GCF_002162155.2 Triticum dicoccoides | reverse complement strand
CGTTGATAATATGGTGGAACCCAACGCGTACGCATAGCAGTTTTCAAAGCAGCCCAAGTAGTTGGAATAGGATATAATCTACAATGTTCAGACCACCATACACATGCAAAACTAGTGAAAGCACAAATAGCAGCAGCAACTCGTCTCTCCTCAGGATATTGTAAACATGTAAATCGTTGTTCAGTTTCTAACTCCCAAGTAAGATATATATCAGGAACATATCTACCCTCAAATGGTGGAATATTCAATTTCAGTTTAGGAATATGGACATCATCTCGTACCTGAGGTGGTGGTGCAGGCCTACCATTACGAATATATACCTGAGGTCGACCTGCTGGCGGTGGTGCTGGTGGCTGCTCGTAGATCTGATTTTGATCAACCTCATCCTCATAATCGCCCGCATACTCATCATCCTCCTGGGTACCAGCAACAGCAGTAGCAGGAGCCATAGAAGTATCAACAGCAGCACCAACAGTTTGGCCAAACGCAAGAGGAACACGGCTCGCTCGGCGAAGGTCTATTTCGCGACGTGGAGGTAGTCGTTGTTGTTGTTGTTGGAGAGGTGCGTTAGGTGCTGCGGGTGGTGGTGGTGGAAGACGCGCGAGCAATTCATTAAATCTGTTATCGAGCTTTGTTTCGAACGTCTTCTCAAGGCCAGTGATCTTCTCCATGGCCTCTTCAAAATTGTTCAGCACATCTTGCACCTGTTCAGTCATCATTTGTTGAAACTTATCATGAAGCTCCTTGTTCGATAAATTCTCCCAGTCAATCTCGTCGGCTTGTGATCCTGGCATGGTTAGCAGCAATAGAAACACACAAGAATATGATCCTACAGACTACGAACAAGTGGTGGTGGTGGGTGTCACAAATCCGTCAAGCAAAACTCAAATTCTTACCAGTTCTTACCCAGCAACAGGCGGTGATCGGCAACCGTTGTAGTCACAACTCTCAAAGCTTGGATAGAGCGATTACCAGGGAGAGTCAAACGCACGACGTAGATGTATGTGGAGCTGGGAAGG
>NW_021193071.1:0-1227 GCF_002162155.2 Triticum dicoccoides | reverse complement strand
CGGCCAGCTGGCTGGGCCGCACAGTGGAGGAGCCCAGGTAAGTTTTCCCCTTTTCTTCTGTTTCTGTTTTTATTTAATATATCTGCAACTTTGTTGAATTTAATAAAATACCTAGGCAAGTTCAAAAATCACCAAACTATTCCTGGCCCATAGTTGGATTATTTCCAACATGAAACATTTTAGTTTGGAGATATTTGAGCATTTAAATATTTTATATTATTTTAAATGCCCAAATTCAAATATTTATGAATTAATTCAAAAACCCTAGGATGGCCTAGGAAAATGTGCACCATTTTTGGCAGAGGTTCTGAACCAGGGCAAAAATGATGGGCATTTTAGAAGGGCATTTCAGGTTCATTGAAAAATTATTTTAGTAACCCTAGTTGGTTTCAGAGGGGACTGGGGGTTCTGTCATCCCCATTTCAAGTTTCTGATGAAAGAATAAACATGATGCAACACTCTAATGCATGACTAGCTACGTTGTGACAACTCACCCCCACTCAAAAGAATCTCGTCCCGAGATTTGGGTTCCTCCGAGAAGAAGGCGGGATATTCAAGTCGAAGACGATCCTCCCTTTCCCAAGTTGCTTCATCCTCAGAATGGTGCGACCATTGAACCTTGAGAAACTTGATATTATGACGTCGGGTGGTACGTTCGGCCTGATCGAGGATACGAACGGGGTACTCTCGATATGTAAGATTATCTTGGAGATCAAGCGTTTCGTGGTCCACTTCACGGATAGGATCCGAGAAGCAACGCCTGAGTTGAGAAACGTGGAAGACATCATGAACTCTGGAGAGGTGCGGAGGTAGTTCCAACTGGTAGGCAACTTCTCCTCGTTTGGCAAGAATGCGAAAAGGTCCAATGTAACGAGGAGCCAATTTGCCTTTGATACTGAAACGATGGGTTCCCTTCAGAGGGGTGACCCGAAGATAAGCCTTCTCGTCAACCTCGAAAGTCATAGCCTTATGTTTTCGGTCATATTGACTCTTTTGACGAGATTGGGCTGTTTTCAACTTTTCACGAACGATGCGAACTTGTTCTTCTGCTTCCTGAATCATGTCCGGGCCAAAGAATTGTCTTTCCCCGGTCTCTGACCAGTTAAGGGGTGTTCGACACCGTCGTCCATAGAGAACTTCAAAAGGGGCTTTACCCAAGCTAGATTGATAGCTGTTGTTGTAAGCGAATTCGGCAAATGGAAGGCACTTCTCCCAGTCCATTCCGAA
>NW_021193070.1:0-1007 GCF_002162155.2 Triticum dicoccoides | reverse complement strand
ATAAGAGCATTCTGCTGCTGGATCAATTGCGTGAGCTCCGGCGGAAAGTTGAATTCGGGGTCACGTCTTGAAGGCATCTGATGGGTTTAGAGTGGATGAGAAGTCAGAAGAGAATAAGGCCTAGGGAGTAAAATCATACTACCCATATGCACATGATAGCAATAAAACTTCAAATCACTCCAATTCAATTTCACTCAAAGGGGTTCACATGAACAATCAAACCTAAGGTAAGCCATGTCACAAGATTTGACAAGGTCTCACAAATGAAATAAAACTAATCGGATAACGAAATCAAATTTCTAACTCTCATGGTGGTATAAAATCTAACTCTCGTCGGATGAAGACCAGTCAACCATGTTGACATCAGGTGTCCTTGCATCACTGTCGGTGTCATCATCTCTAAGCTCATCACCCTGGTCCTTGTCCTGGCTGACATAGGCACCATACGAGTGATCCTCCTGAATGTTTTCTCCCACATCCAGCTTCTCCTCGGCCTCCTCAAGCTCAAGCTTCAGATCGTCGATCTTCTCCTGTAGTGCGTCCAGCTCTCCCTCATGCTCGCTGCGAGCGTCTTGGAGTTCCTCCTCGAGATCGGCCTTGCGAGTCATGAGGTTCTTGATGACGATCATGTTGTCAGACAGCTCCAGCTCCATCATACGAATGTGATCCTCCATGTCCTGGATATGGGACGCTATCGTCTCGTCCTCCAGGGTACGCACCACATCTCCTTTTGCGTCACGGCGTCCGTACATCACGAAGGAGGTCCTCTTGAGGTCTTCGTCATACTCCTCCCGAATGCGTCCGAGAGCAATGTGAGCAGCGATGCCCCTGCCCAAGCCCCATGTTGCAGTATCCACATGGAAATCAATGGGCTTGGTGCGGTTTCCGAGGATGCATCCAGGGATATGGGCATCGATCCTCCAACATGTCTCCTCGGGCAGGGTGGCGGTGAAGGTTCCAGTGAATGTGGGAAGCCCAATCTTCAGGTGCTTCACGATCTTCACCAG
>NW_021193069.1:0-1348 GCF_002162155.2 Triticum dicoccoides | reverse complement strand
CTTGTTCCTCCGTCTGCGGAGCCTGATGAGGATGAACTCCAGGTAGATGATGCAGCCCATGTTCAACCAGAGCACGGTTATGAGGACCGGGCTACAGGTGATAACATTCCTAAACGTAAGTGGAAGCGGAAGGTGTACCCTGCATCCGCGGTACGCAGGAGTGCTAGAATTCGTAAGGCCAAAAAATTCCATGATGACCTATGAAAGGAATATTCTGGAATAGCAGAGGTCTTAAGGACTTGGCTAAACGTAGGTTTCTAGCGGAGGCATCTTTAGAGCACCGTTTAGATTTCATTGCTCTCTCTGAAACTGGTAGGGATAATTTTGCACCTCAGTTTCTTAACACGTTGTCGGGAGGGGTGGAATTCGATTGGCATTGTCTTCCTCCAAGAGGGAGGTCTGGGGGCATCTTGCTGGGTGTGAGATGTGATTCCCTTGAAGTCCGGAGTGTTGTTATGGGTGACTTTGCAGTGAAATTCAGAGTCGGGTCCAAAATAGATGGGTTTAACTGGGTGTTGGTGGCGGTCTACGGGGCTGCACAACCTGAGCTTAAACCTGAATTTTTGGCTGACCTGGTTCGAATTTGTGGGTCCGAACAACTCCCTATCCTGGTTGGGGGGGACTTCAACATTATTAGGAGGCGGGATGAAAAGAATAACGATAATTTTGATGGGCGATGGTCCTTTATGTTTAATACCATCATTGAGAGTTTGGATTTGAGAGAAATCGAACTCTCTGGTAGACAATTTACCTGGGCTAACTCTTTACCAAACCCGACATATGAGAAGTTGGATCGGGTTCTTGCAAGTGCCGAATGGGAGCAGAAGTTCCCTCTGGTCACGGTACAGGCTCTAACGCGAGGAATTTCGGACCACACACCGCTATTTGTTGACTCAGGGGAGCCAAGGCATGTGGGAAACAAGAATACTTTCTCCTTTGAAACGTCATGGTTTGAAAGAGAAGGTTTCTTGGATATTGTTGCCAGAGAGTGGGCTAGAGAGTCTAGGGGTAGATCGCCTGTCGAGAGATGGCAGAATAAGATTAGGCATTTGAGGTGCTTTCTTCGAGGTTGGGCTAAACATCTAAGTGGAGTTTATAAGGTTGAGAAAGACAGACTCCTGGAGATTATTCAATACCTAGATGTTAAAGCTGAATCAGCGGTTCTTCAATCTGCGGATATGTGCTGTAAGATTGATGCGGAAAAGAGGTTGAAGGAACTTCTCCGCGAAGAAGAGCTGAAGTGGGCTCTCAGAGCAAAGGTTCGCAAAGTAATCCAAGGGGATGCGAACACTCAATTCTTTCATCTGATTGCGAATGGCAAACACAGAAAGAAAAAAATATTTCAGCT
>NW_021193068.1:0-1291 GCF_002162155.2 Triticum dicoccoides | reverse complement strand
TACACCGTCATGTCCTTCGGTTTAACCAACGCTCCAGCCACCTTTTCTCGGTTAATGAACTCAATCTTCATGGAGTATTTGGATAAATTCGTCGTGGTTTACCTCGATGATATACTCATCTACTCCAAGAACGAGGAAGAACATGCCGAACATCTAAGGCTAGTGTTGCAGAAACTTCGAGAGCATCGCCTTTATGCCAAATTTTCTAAATGTGAATTCTGGTTGTCAGAAGTGACCTATCTGGGTCATGTAATATCTGGTAAAGGTATTGCTGTTAACCCTGAGCGAGTTCAAGCTGTCCTTAATTGGACTCCACCTGAATCGGTCAAGCAAGTTCGGAGTTTTCTAGGCTTAGCGAGCTATTGCCGTCGCTTTGTCGAAAACTTCTCCAAAGTTGCTAAACCTCTAACCGAACTCCTCAAGAAAGATAAGAAGTTCGAATGGACTCCACAATGTGAGCACAGCTTTCAGGAACTGAAAAGACGCCTGACCTCTGCTCCCGTACTGGTACCGCCAGACTTCTCTAAGGATTTTGTTATCTACTGCGACGCCTCGCGACAAGGACTAGGTTGCATTCTCATGCAAGATCGACACATAATTGCCTACGCTTCACGGCAATTGCACCCACATGAGGAGAATTATCCTACCCATGATCTAGAGCTTGCAGCCGTAGTCTATGCACTTAAGACCTGGCGACATTACCTCCTCGGTAATCATTGCGAAATATTCACTGATCACCAAAGTCTGAAGTACATTTTCACCCAACCGGATCTAAATCTCAGGCAAAGACGCTGGGTTGAATTGATCACAGACTTCGACCTAGGAATAACCTACACCCCAGGGAAAGCCAACGTCATGGCTGATGCGCTAAGTCGTAAATCTTATTGTAACAACCTGATGTTACAACAAAGTCAACCGCTTCTCCATGAGGAATTTCGGAAGCTTAACCTTCACATTGTTCCTCAAGGTTTTCTTTCCACCTTGGTGGTAAAACCTACCATTACGGATCAGATTATCAAAGCACAGAAGGTAGATCCGGGAATTTCCCGCATCAAAAGAAACATCCAGAAAGGAATTGCGAATTGCTTCTCCATTAACGATCAAGGGGTCGTATACTTCGGAAATCGACTAGTGGTTCCCAAAGTGCGAAACCTGAGGCGTTTGATCCTTAAGGAAGCTCATGAATCTCCTCTCACCATTCATCCCGGTAGCACTAAGATGTATCAGGACCTACGCCAGAGGTTCTGGTGGACTAGGATGAAGAGAGAAATTGCTCAGTATATTGCAAATT
>NW_021193067.1:0-1308 GCF_002162155.2 Triticum dicoccoides | reverse complement strand
CCCGCCCCTCTGCTCTTTCTCTCTCGCCCGAACCCGAACACAGCCGTCGCCACCGACGCCGTTCGCCGCGGCCACCATCCCCCTCTCGCCTCCCCGACGCCTCCCAGAGCTCCGCAAGTCCTCCCTCGTCCTCCTCGTCGTCTCACGCGACCAGAAGAGCCCCGGAACGCCGCCCCCGACGTTTTCCCCCTCGCCGGCCGCCGAGGATCTTCTCCGTCGAATTCGGCCACTCCGGCGCGCCCCCGAGCTCGCTGACCCTCCCTGCACGATCCCCGTGAGTCCCTGCTCCGTTTCCCCCTAACCCCAAGCTCGATTTCGAGCTCTAGCCGCCCCTCTACCGGAGCCGAGACGCTCCGCCGCACGGGCTCGTCGCCGGTGAAGCTCCGGTGACCTTTTGGTCCCACGCCTGCGTCCGATGCACTCGTTGCGTCCCGTAGAGTAAAACTAGCGCGACCACCGTCTTCTTTGCACACCGCAGCGCCGGTCCCGCGAACACCCGAGCTCCGGCAGCCGCAAAAGAGGTCGCCGCCGGCAGCTCCGGCCACCCCAGCCTCCGCCACCGCCACCGTTGGATGCGCCACTCCACCCTCTCCCCGTAGCTGCTCCCTGCGCGCCAAAAGAGCCCCTGTAGTGGGTTTCCGACGCGCACCACCGCGTCTGGCCTCGCCGGCGTCAAGCCGCCGGTGGGTCTGACCACGTTGACCACGGCGGGACACACCCCCCCCCCTGGGTCGATGACAGGTGGGGCCAGCCCCCCCTGTTAATTAGTTTAGTTATTTTATTTTAACTACCCCCCTCTGCTGACACTGACAGGTGGGCCCCCGCCATCAGGTGATTAGCTTAAGCTAATCATCACCTAATCTAACCCCAGAGCCACTGACATGTGGGCCCTAGTGCCCTAATCCTTAATTAAACTAAAATAAACCCCCATGTTAACCTGTGACGCTGACTAATGGGACCCCCTGGTCAGGTTTGACCCGGGGCAGCCCTGTTGACTTGCTGATGCAAGCATGACGCACTGCTGATGTCATAAAGTATTTTCTGGATTTAATTATATTCAGGAAATTCCAGAAAATGCCTAAAACTTCTAAAAATCATAGAAAATTAACCGTAACTCCAAATTAAATAATTTATATATGAAAAATTATCAGAAAAATTCAAGGAATCCATCTGTACCATTTTCATGCATGTTAGAACAACTTATAGCTGCTGTTTAGCACAAATCAACTAAAAGGCATTTGAATATTCACATATGGAGTTTGAATTTGAATTTTATATTCAAACCAACTTCATTTAATCTGGTTTTAG
>NW_021193066.1:0-997 GCF_002162155.2 Triticum dicoccoides | reverse complement strand
TGTCAAGTATCTCTTCCTTAGACCATGAGATCGTGTAACTCCCGGATACTGTAAGAGTGCCTTGGGTGTATCAAACGTCACAACGTAACTGGGTGACTATAAAGGTGCATTACAGGTATCTCCGAAAGTAGCTGTTGGGTTGACACGGATCGAGACTGGGATTTGTCACTCCGTATGACGGAGAGGTATCTCTGGGCCCACTCGGTAATGCATCATCATAATGAGCTCAATGTGACCAAGGTGTTGGACACGGGATCATGCATTACGGTACGAGTAAAGTGACTTGCCGGTAACGAGACTGAACAAGGTATTGGGATACCGACGATCGAGTCTCGGGCAAGTAACGTACCGATTGACAAAGGGAATTGCATACAGGGTTTGATCGAATCCTCGACATAGTGGTTCATCCGATGACAACATCGAGGAGCATGTGGGAGCCATCATGGGTATCCAGATCCCGCTGTTGGTTATTGACTAAGAGCGTCTCGGTCATGTCTGCATGTCTCCCGAACCCGTAGGGTCTACACACTTAAGGTTCGGTGACGCTAGGGTTATTAGGAAGACTAGTATGTGACTACCGAATGTTGTTCGGAGTCCCGGATGGGATCCTGGACGTCACGAGGAGATCCGGAAGGGTCCAGAGGTAAAGATTTATATATGGGAAGTTGTCAAACGGACACCGGGAAGTTTCGGGGTCATACCGGTATTGTACCGGGGCCACCGGAAGGGTTCCGGGGGTCCACCGGGAGGGGCCACCCCTCCCGGGGGGCCACATGGGCTGCGTGGGGCAGGGAGCCAGCCCCTGGTGGGCTGGCCACACCCCCCTCCCTTGGGCCCATGCGCCTAGGGTTGAGGGGGAACCCTAGAGGGGGCGCCCCCTTGGCTTGGGGGGCAAGCCACCCTCTCCCCTCTCCCCTAGGCCGCCGCACCCCCCCTAGATGGGTTGTAGGGGGCCGGCCCCCTTCTCCCTTCCCCCTATAAATAGAGGGGTGAGGGG
>NW_021193065.1:0-836 GCF_002162155.2 Triticum dicoccoides | reverse complement strand
CCCCCCCTGTCGTCTTCCTCCCTGCCAGGAGGACAGACACCGCACGCACGCGCGCACGCGGAGGCCTCCACCTCCTGCTTCGCCGTGGCAGCCTCCCCGACCTCCTCGCGACGCCACGGAGACGCCCCGACCCCCTCTCACTTCTCCCTCGCTCTCTGGACCTCCCTCCCCCTCGCTCCTCTGTTTCCCCTCCCGCGACCGAATGGAGGCCGTCGCCGCCGACCAGCGCTCGCGCGGCCACAGCCACCGTCTCGTCTCCCCGACGCCTCCCAGAGCTCCGCCGGTCCTCCCTCGTCCTCCTCGTCGTCTCACGCGACCAGAAGAGCCCCGGAACGCCGCCCCCGACGTTTTCCCCCTCGCCGGTCACCGAGGATCTTCACTGTCACACCCTAGCTAGTCATGCATTAGAGTGTTGCATCATGTTTACTCTTTCATCAGAAACTTGAAATGGGGATCTGTGAAACCCTCAGAATCATTTTGAAAATGACCCAAATAAAAATTTCTCCAAAAGGGTCCAAGAAAATGCTCATGTTGCTCTCTGAAAATATTGGACAGAGATAAAAATCAAACCAATATTTTTAGTGGCTCATGGACATTTATTTTGGGCATTTGGAATTAATGCATAAATATTTGCATTGGAAATATATTTCTATATATATTAATATATGTCCAAATATTATGCCAATTATAAAGGAGCTCTGGAATAATATATCTAGCCCCTGAAAAATTTGGCATAAGTTAAATAAATGATTTAATATATTATTTAAATCAAAACAAATGTCAGAAATTAGAAAAACAGGAAAAAATAAAAGGGAGAAGCTTACCTGGGCTCCTCC
>NW_021193064.1:0-1518 GCF_002162155.2 Triticum dicoccoides | reverse complement strand
GAAACGAGTCAGAATCGACAAAAACCATGAGTGTTGATGACCGATACGTAAACGCACCCCGGGGTTTGTTAATCAAGGAAAGCACTCCGGGACCCCAAACCTGTGAGTAATAGTCCATGAAACGGGCCAGAATCGGCCAAAACTGCGAGTGCCACAAAACGATCCTGAATCGGCCGAAACTGCGAGTGTTGATGATCGACACGTAAACGCACCCCGGGGTTTGTTAATTGCGCAAGTCACACCGGGACCCCAAACAGTGAGTAATAGTCCACGAAACGGGCCAGAATCGGCCACAACTGTGAGTGTTGATGACCGGCACGTAAACGCATTTTGGGGTTCAACAACTATGGAAATTGCTTCGGGACCCCTAAATGTTGAGTAATAGTCCTCGAATCGCGTCAGAATTGGCCCAAACTGTGAGTGTTGAGGACAGACACGCAAACGCACCCCGGGAATTGTCAATCATGGAAATCGCTCTGGGACGCCAAAATGGTGAATAATCGTGCACGAAATGGACCAGAGTCGACCAAACTTGTGTGTTGATGACTGACATGTAAACGCACCACGGAGTTCGTCAATCGTGGAAATCACTGCGGGACGCCCAAAACTAATTAATAGTGCAAGAAACGGGCCAAAATCGGCCCAAACTGCGATTGTTGATGATCGACACGTAAGCGCACCATGGGGTTCAACAACCATGGAAATCGCTTTGGGGCCCCAAAACGGTGAGTAATTGTCGACGAAACGGGCCAGAAGAGGCCCAAAATGCGAGTGTTGCTAACCGACACATAAACGCACCCCGGTGTTCGTCAATCATGGAAATCACACCGGGACGCCAAAACAGAGTAATAGTCCAAGAAACGGGCCGCAATTGGCAAAAACTATGAATGTTGATGACAGACACGTAAGTGCACCTTGGAGTTCAACAACCATGGAAATCGCTCTGGGACCCCAAAGCGGCGAGTAATAGTGCACGAAACGGACCAGAATCGGCCAAAATTGTGAGTGTTGATGACCGAAACGTAAACGCACCACGGGGTTCGTAAATTGTGGAAATCACTCCAGGACCCCCGAAACTAAGTAATAGTCCAAGAAATGGGCCAAAAATCGGCCCAAACTGCGATTGTTGATGACATACATGTAAGCGCACCTTGGGGTTCAACAACTATAGAAATCTCTTCGGGACCCCAAAACGGTGAGTAATAGTCCACGAAACGAGTCAGAATCGACAAAAACCATGAGTGTTGATGACCGATACGTAAACGCACCCCGGGGTTTGTTAATCAAGGAAAGCACTCCGGGACCCCAAACCTGTGAGTAATAGTCCATGAAACGGGCCAGAAACGGCCAAAACTGCGAGTGCCACAAAACGATCCCGAATCGGCCGAAACTGCGAGTGTTGATGATCGACACGTAAACGCACCCCGGGGTTTGTTAATTGCGCAAGTCACACCGGGACCCCAAACAGTGAGTAATAGTCCACGAAACGGGCCAGAATCGGCCACAACTGTGAGTGTT
>NW_021193063.1:0-1481 GCF_002162155.2 Triticum dicoccoides | reverse complement strand
CAATGACAGGTCATGCAGAGGAAATGGGTTCAACTACCGTAACACACAGCAGTTTGAAACGCGTTGTCTTAATGCAGTAAAAGAGAGCAGGAGCGAGAACATGGGATTGTATCGATATGATCAAATGGTTGGTTGCTTGCCTGATGATTCGATGCACTGATACGGTTCTTCGTTAGGGTAATCACGGTACTCCTCGGAGGCAGATCCTGCCGCAAAGAACACCGATACACAACCATCACCAAACAATGTGCAACAATATGATGCATGCATGAAACATGGCAATATGAGTGTGTTGGGCTAATGCAACTAAGACCAGAAGGGTTTGAACCAATTTGAATCAAAGATTCAAATTTCAAACTCAAACATGGTCCTTTAAAGTGTTTTTCCTTGTTCTGCATTAAACATCAAGTTAACTTGCTTAGTCATGCATGAAAATAGTACAGATGGATAGATTGGATTTTTCTGATCATTTTTCATATATAATTTGTCTGATTTGGAGTTACAGAATAAAAGTTATGAATTTTTGAAGTTTAAACTATATTCTGGAATTTCCTATATTAGATTAAATCCAGAAAATCAATTACTGCGTCAGCCTGACGTCAGTGTGACATCAGCAGGTCAACGGGACACGTCCGGGTCAAACCTGACAGTGGGTCCCGCGTGTCAGTGTGATTAATTAAACTAAAATTAATTTAAACTAATCCTAATTAGTTAACAGGGCTGGGCCCCACCTGTCATTGACTCAGGGGAGTCAACCATGGCCCACCCGTGGTCAAACCCGGGTCGGCTGCACCGGCGTTTAGCCGCCGGCGAACCCGACGCGGCGGCGAAAGTGGTTTTGGCCGTTTCGGCCACCAAATGGGTCGCGGAGACCACCGGAGTGGAGCTGAGGACGAGCCGCAGCTCTTGGTGGAGTCCGTTGGGGTCGGGGTGGCCGGAGTTGGCGCCAGCGACGACTTTGGCGGCCACCGGAGTTTGGCCGAGGGCGAACTTTACGCTAGAGGGGTCGGTGAGGTGCGGGGAGTAGCTAGTTAGGTGCTACGTGACGCGGTGAGCATGATGGACACCAGTTTGTGGCCGGAGGGTGACCGGGAGCACGTCGGCGACGAGCTCCACGGTGGTGGGTGCGGTTGAGCTCCGGGAGGTCACTACACGGCTCGGGAGCAAGAAAAGAAGAGATGGGAAGATGGCTAAGCTCACGGGGAGTTCGACGAAGCCCTTGGTGCGGCCGGGGACGGACCGGAGCGACGATGGCGTTGAAGGGGATCTCCGGCGACGGCAGTTCAGGCGAGGTCGTTGCGGTGGACTCGGGCGTTGCGAGCGCTCGGGGCTCGGCTTGCTCGATGAAGTGGACAGCGGTGGAGCTCCTGGACACGACGAGAGGACGCACGGGCGGCGGGGAGCGCGGCTACGACGTAGGCACGGCGGCGGTAGCATCGGCCATGGCTGGGGGGCACGAGGGGGAGGAGCTGGAGAGGAAA
>NW_021193062.1:0-1270 GCF_002162155.2 Triticum dicoccoides | reverse complement strand
TTTTTTTTTGTGTGCTGACATCGCAACTCGCAAGTTATTTGCGAAGCAAAACACCATGCCCCCTTGGTGCTCATGGGACAGCTGACCACAATGGTTTAGTTTTGTTTTTACCTGTGGTTTGCCTCAGTTTTTCTTTCCTTCATTTTTCTTTCAGTTTTTCGTGTTTCTTTTCGGTTTTCCTTTTTATGTTTTTATTTTTAAGTTCATTTTATTTAAATATCATGAATATTTTATAAAATTCATTAACACTAATAAAACTGTGTGAACATTTTTTACTTCTGGGGGCATTTATTAAAACAATTCTGCTGTTCCGGAAGGGTGTCTCTAGAGGCAGGCAAAATGCTTCGCTTCACTGGCTCTTTTTATTCATTTTGATGACAAGTATTTTCGGACGGAGTGAATAGTACATACTTACCTCACCAACCAAACATGCCCCTGCTCTTACTGTATTAGTTAATCCATGCCACAGACTGTCTTTGTCGTCTCGTCTCGGATGAATCACATGGTTTGCCACTAGTTAACTACTCTCTCCGTTCCAAATTACTCGTCGTGGTTTGAGTTCAAATTTGAACTAAAACCACGACGAGTAATTTGACCTCAAATCACGACGAGTAATTTGAAACGGAGGGAGTAGGTACTAATGCACCCAACAATTGCTTAAGCGACCCTCACAGAAAGCTTGCAAGATGATTCACTCTGCTTTTTTGTTCTATATCGTTTTTTTTTAATATCAAAAGAAAATGCACAAAGTTAAAGATGTACGACCATTTCTTCATTGACGATTAGCTAGCCTTAAACACCACTAGCCTCTGAATTTTTGGGTGTGCCGGTGTGCCTAGATCCACTGCGTTGCTACTGATATCTTCCATCTCGATTAGCTTCTTCGAAACGCCAGATCGATCTAGCTACTTTTCTGACTGAATCCTCTTGACCACATCTATTCTGCCTTAGTTGAGTTCTACCACCAACCCTGCACCCTGGTTATTACCATCAGTTGAAGTTAATTTAATGCACCGATTTTTATTCAATTAGTTTGCTGTGATGCCTGGTAATATTAAGTGTACAGCAGCTCAAGTCTTGGATGTAATCACGTATGCAATCTGTTTAGTTTTGCCTGAGCGTGTTCCCATGTTCCTTAATGTTGATTTCGCTCCTATTCGTTAGTTCATTTTCCAGCGATTCTAGCACCTAGATTGCAAAATGTTGATACTTGATTTCTCTTGCATGGTGGATGATTGGGCATGGGCCTTGTAGTTTAATTTTTGGTTTC
>NW_021193061.1:0-783 GCF_002162155.2 Triticum dicoccoides | reverse complement strand
AATCTGGGCCAGGTACTTCTATGTTGATTTCTATATTGAAAGGAAGGATCCATAGGCTTCAATGTGTTGGGGCTACTAAATTAAAAAAAGGAATTATCCTACTATTAAAGGGAATAGGTATTCTTGGTTTGGTTTAGTCCTTTTCGTTTGGTCAATCTGGGCCAGGTACTTCTATGTTGATGGGCCTTTTATGGGCTTTCATAGAGACCGCAAAAAATAATTGGGTCAAAATAAATCAACATTGTGGGAATTGAACACAGGACCTTCTGTCTAGATCTTCGATGTAACTAATTAAGCTAATGAGCAAACTAAAGGAAGGATTGCGTCCTTTTCTTGGTTTGGTTTAGTCCTTTTCGTTTGGTCAATCTGGGCCAGGTACTTCTATGTTGATGGGCCTTTTATGGGCTTTCATAGAGACCGCGAAAAATAATTGGGTCAAAATAAATCAACATTGTGGGAATTGAACACAGGACCTTCTGTCTAGATCTTCGATGTAACTAATTAAGCGAATGAGCAAACTAAAGGAAGGATTGCGTCCTTTTCTTGGTTTGGTTTAGTCCTTTTCGTTTGCTCAATCTGGGCCAGGTACTTCTATGTTGATTTCTATATTGAAAGGAAGGATCCATAGGCTTCAATGTGTTGGGGCTACTAAATTAAAAAAGGAATTATCCTACTATTAAAGGGAATAGGTATTCTTGGTTTGGTTTAGTCCTTTTCGTTTGGTCAATCTGGGCCAGGTACTTCTATGTTGATGGGCCTTTTATGGGCTTTCATAGAGACCGC
>NW_021193060.1:0-1265 GCF_002162155.2 Triticum dicoccoides | reverse complement strand
CGGGACCCCAAAACAGTGAGTAATAATCCAAGAAATGGGCCAGAATTGGCCAAAGCTGCCAGTGTTGATGACCGACACGTAAACGCACCACAGGGTTCGTTAACCATGGAAACCACTCCGGGACCCCGAAATAGTGAGTGGTAGTCCATGAAACGGGCCAGAATCGGCCAAAACTGCCAGTGTTGATGACCGACACGTAAGCGCACCTTGGGGTTCAACAACTATGGAAATCTCTTCGGGACCCCAAAACAGTGAGTAATAATCCAAGATACGGGTCAGAATCGGCCAAAACTGCGAGTGTTGATGACCGACACATAAACGCACCACAGGTTCGTTAACCATGGAAACCACTCCAGGACCCCAAAACAATGAGTAATAGTCCATGAAATGGGCCACAATTGGCCAAAACTGCCAGTGTGGACGACCGACACGTAAGCGGACCTTGGGGTTCAACAATTATGGAAATTGCTTCGTTACCCGAAAATAGTGAGTAATAATCAAAGAAACGGGCTAGAATCGGCCTAAACTGTTAGTGTTGATGACCGACACATAAACGCACCACATGGTTCGTTAACCATGGAAACCAATTCGGGACCCCAAAATAGTGAGTAATAGTCCATGAAACAGCCCAAAATCGGCCAAAACTGCCAGTGTTGATGACCGACACGTAAGCGCACCTTGGGGTTCAACAACTATGGAAATCGCTCCGGGACCCCAAAACAGTGAGTAATAATCCAAGAAATGGGCCAGAATTGGCCAAAGCTGCCAGTGTTGATGACCGACACGTAAACGCACCACAGGGTTCGTTAACCATGGAAACCACTCCGGGACCCCGAAATAGTGAGTGGTAGTCCATGAAACGGGCCAGAATCGGCCAAAACTGCCA
Organism: Triticum dicoccoides; assembly: GCF_002162155.2. Classification (NCBI taxonomy): domain Eukaryota; kingdom Viridiplantae; phylum Streptophyta; class Magnoliopsida; order Poales; family Poaceae; genus Triticum; species Triticum dicoccoides. The sequence continues at coordinate 379 of NW_021193060.1, read as the reverse complement.
GTGTTGATGACCGACACGTAAACGCACCTTGGGGTTCAACAACTATGGAAATCTCTTCGGGACCCCAAAACAGTGAGTAATAATCCAAGATACGGGTCAGAATCGGCCAAAACTGCGAGTGTTGATGACCGACACATAAACGCACCACAGGGTTCGTTAACCATGGAAACCACTCTAGGACCCCAAAACAATGAGTCCACTAAATGGGCCACAATTGGCCAAAACTGCCAGTGTCGATGACCGACATGTAAGCGGACCTTGGGGTTCAACAATTATGGAAATTGGTCCTTAACCCGAAAACGGTGATTAATAATCAAAGAAACGGGCCAGAATCGGCCTAAACTGTCAGTGTTGATGACCGACACATAAACGCACCACA
>NW_021193059.1:0-1146 GCF_002162155.2 Triticum dicoccoides | reverse complement strand
TAGAACCCATCAGAAGGGGTTGCAGCGTCTTCTGTAAAATGTAAATTATAGCAACATGAGTACAAAGGTACTCAGCAAGACTTACATCAGATCCTACATACATGCATATTATCAAGAAGGGTTGGTGGAGTTATTGCAGCAAGCCAGCTTTGACTCTTGGCTAGACTATCCTACGATACTCCAACTTGAAATGGTTTTGCGCACACGAGTCCACTACTCACCACTTCAATACACTACCGAGGATCCACCTCCGTCTCCCTATGGAAGAGCCATCCTCGGCACTCACACTTATCTTGAGGCTTTTAGCAGTTTCCATTTACTTGTCTATGAACTGTATAGGCAACCAAGTAGTCCTTTACCGCGGACGCGGCTATTCGAATAGATCATGTTAACCCTGCAGGGGTGTACTTCTTCATACACGCTCTCACCACTTACCGTCGTATACACGACATGTACTCGGCAACCTTCAAGCGGAAGCCCAACGTGGGTGTCGGCCACGACCTACCTAATCACCTAAGCCTCCAGTCCAGGTTTATCGCCTATTCAGGTTCCATCCGCAGGGAGTCCGGCCGAGGTTTCCCATACGGCCCCGAATGATGTGAACAGGGTTCCCGAGATACCTAACGGGTATTCGGTACACCCGGCCACGTACCTACCGCATCACAGCCCACCCCTACGGTCAGCGCTGTCCACGGCCTCCAGTAGGCTACAAACACCAGAAACTACTTGCAACTCCTAGACGGAGAACTAGGGTGAATAAGAAGCCGAGAGGGTCCATTGGTTTCGGGCCCAATGCATGGTAGTAGCTGTATCTTAAATCACACATACAGATCTCAGTGCTTAAGGTCGGCTTCAATGAAACAACCCACCATGTACTCCTACATGGCCTCTCATCGATACCTTTACCAAATCGTGTTCACCACACCACTCTCATTACCGACATAATCATTTCACTCTAGCCCATCACCCAGATGAACCAGACCTGACACGACTCTAAGCATAGCAGGCATAGCAAGGTAGGAACAACACATACATATGGCTCATACAACTCCTACACATGCTAGTGGGTTTCATCTAGTTACTGTGGCAATGACAGGTCATGCAGAGGAAATGGGTTCAACTACCGTAGCACACAGCAGTTTGAAA
>NW_021193058.1:0-966 GCF_002162155.2 Triticum dicoccoides | reverse complement strand
GCACCGTCTTACTTTGCTCTCGATGTGTTTCATTTGTTCAACTCGAGAGATACTCATATGTTCATACTTGGGAAACCCCCAGAAGATTTTCCCTTGTAACATCCTATCGTTGTAGAGCTGCCCCTTACCTATTCGTAAGTACGATGGAGATCCCGAAGAAAGGATGACAAATTGATCATGGTGACTTGAAGCAGTGAAATGAAGACATCAACGAAAGGGATCAACCTCTTCGAAAGGGAAGCCAAGACCGAGAAGACTCGTTAGGTTTTTCGCTACCAACACCTTCGCCCCTTACTCCACCGCTTAAATCTCGGGACGAGATTTCTTGTAGTGGAGGAGAATTGTGACGCCCGGGTAATTAAGCTACAGTGATCCTCTGCTAATGGTGCCACGTCACCTCGTTTATAGTTGCTAATCTCGAGTTAGTTCGAAACCGATTCAAATTCAACTTTAAAATCAAGTCAAACAATTAAAGTTTTCAAATAATAAAACTAAAATGTTCTGGTTGTGCCAAATAATGCGTAGGTAATTATGGTGGAGAAACCACACTTGTATAAAATATGTAAATACTCAAAATGAATAAAATAATAGCAAAAACAATTAGTTAAATGATTATAAAAATAATAAACATTTTCAAAACTAAATTGTTATAAGTATTAAACTATTGTGGCAGTGGCATAATTTGTAAAATCCTATTTAGGTGCCACTTTGGTAATTTACTAAAACTAAAATAATAGGAAACTAAAAGAAAGCAAAGTATAAAAAAAACAGAAAACAAATCTAACTAAAAATTAAAAAAAGAGGCACCCCCCCACTGGGCCATCTGTGGCCCAGCTGGCCAGCCCAACTGGGCAAAGGCCCAGCCGGCCGACCCAGCCCCCTCCATATCCCCACCAGGGAGGAAACCCTAACCCACGACCCACCTCACTCCCCCCCCCCGACGCCACCTCTCCCCCCTCCCGATCC
>NW_021193057.1:0-1836 GCF_002162155.2 Triticum dicoccoides | reverse complement strand
CGGAGGTAGTTCCAACTGGTAGGCAACTTCTCCTCGTTTGGCGAGAATGCGAAAAGGTCCAATGTAACGAGGAGCCAATTTGCCTTTGATACCGAAACGATGGGTTCCCTTCAGAGGGGTGACCCGAAGATAAGCCTTCTCATCAACCTCGAAAGTCATAGCCTTATGTTTTCGGTCATATTGACTCTTTTGACGAGATTGGGCTGTTTTCAACTTTTCACGAACGATACGAACTTGTTCTTCTGCTTCCTGAATCATATCCGGGCCAAAGAATTGTCTTTCCCCGGTCTCTGACCAGTTAAGGGGTGTTCGACACCGTCGTCCATAGAGAACTTCAAAAGGGGCTTTACCCAAGCTAGATTGATAGCTGTTGTTGTAAGCGAATTCGGCAAATGGAAGGCACTTCTCCCAGTCCATTCCGAATGAGATAACAGAGGCTCGAACCATGTCTTCTAGAATCTGGTTGACGCGTTCCACTTGACCACTCGACTGAGGGTGGAAGGCGGTGCTAAAGGAGAGACGGGTCCCCATAGCATTTTGGAAGCTTTCCCAAAATCGAGAGGTGAAAAGACTTCCTCGATTCGAGTTAATTTCCAAAGGAACACCATGGAGGGACACTATTCGGGAGATGTATAAGTCTGCCAGCTGACTAGCGGTTATACTCTCACGAACAGGTAAGAAATGGGCTACTTTGGAAAGACGATCGACAACGACGAAGATAGCATTATTCCCTCTCTTGGTTCTGGGAAAACCGGTAATGAAATCCATACCAATTTTATCCCATTTCCATTCAGGAATAGCTAAGGGTTGAAGGGTGCCAGCAGGCCGTTGATGCTCTGCTTTTACACGACGACAGACGTCGCAATTAGCAATATACTGAGCAATTTCTCTCTTCATCCTAGTCCACCAGAACCTCTGGCGTAGGTCCTGATACATCTTAGTACTACCGGGATGAATGGAGAGAGGAGATTCATGAGCTTCCTTAAGGATCAATCGTCTCAGGTTTTGCACTTTGGGAACCACTAGTCGATTCCCGAAGTATACGACCCCTTGATCATTAGTGGAGAAGCAATTCGCAATTCCTTTCTGGATATTTCTCTTTATGCGGGAAATTCCCGGATCTACCTTCTGTGCTTTGATAATCTGATCCGTAAGGGTAGGTTTTGCCACCAAGGTGGAAAGAAAACCTTGAGGAACAATGTGAAGGTTAAGCTTCCGAAATTCCTCATGGAGAAGCGGTTGACTTTGTTGTAACATCAGGTTGTTACAATAAGATTTACGACTTAGCGCATCAGCCATGACGTTGGCTTTCCCTGGGGTGTAGGTTATTCCTAAGTCGAAGTCTATGATCAACTCAACCCAAAGTCTTTGCCTGAGATTCAGATCCGGTTGGGTGAAAATGTACTTCAGACTTTGGTGATCAGTGAATATTTCGCAACGGTTACCGAGGAGGTAATGTCGCCAGGTCTTAAGTGCATAGACTACGGCTGCAAGCTCTAGGTCATGAGTAGGATAATTCTCCTCATGTGGGTGCAATTGCCGTGAAGCATAAGCAATTACGTGTCGATCTTGCATGAGAATGCAACCTAGTCCTTGTCGCGAGGCGTCGCAGTAGATAACAAAGTCCTTGGAGAAGTCTGGCGGTACCAGTACGGGAGCAGAGGTCAGGCGTCTTTTCAGTTCCTGAAAGCTGTGCTCACATTGTGGAGTCCATTCGAACTTCTTATCTTTCTTGAGGAGTTCGGTTAGAGGTTTGGCAACTTTGGAGAAGTTCTCGACAAAGCGACGACAATAGCTCGCTAAGCCCAGAAAACTCCGAACTTGCTTGACCGATTC
>NW_021193056.1:0-705 GCF_002162155.2 Triticum dicoccoides | reverse complement strand
GGACAATCTCTTTCGAAGTATCAGAGTTTCATACGGAAACTCGTCTGTTACACTTATTTGAACTCCATTGTTTTTCTGTGTTGAAACTGGACCATTCAAAGCCAAATCATCAATTTACAACCCTTTCTGACTTCATTTGTTATTTTTCATGCATTTACTGATTATTTTGAGCTATAAGACCATGAAATTGAAAAGCATTTGAAATGAACTCTGAAAAGGTTACAAGTTGGCACGGTATCATCATTTCACCCACATACCATGTGCGAGAAACTACAGAGGGTTACGGCAAAAACTGGATGCACTTCGTGTACAAAGCGGACTATTTCTTTCGAAGTATCAGGATTTCATATGGAAACTTGTCTCTTACAAAGTGATTTCATTTTTTTGAACTTATTTGAACTCCCTTATTTTTCTGTGTTGAAAATGCACCATTCAAAGCCACATCCTCAATTTACAACCCTTTCTGACTTCATTTGTTATTTTTCATGCATTTACTGAGTATTTTGAGCTATAAGACCATGAAATTGAAAAGCATTTGAAATGAACTCTGAAAAGGTCCCAAGCTGGCATGGTATCATCATTTCACCCACATAGCATGTGCGAGAAAGTAGAGAGGCTTACGGCAAAAACTGGATGCACTTTGTGTACAAAACGGACAATCTTTTTCCAAGTATCAGGATTTCATTTTTTTGAACTTATTTGAAC
>NW_021193055.1:0-1175 GCF_002162155.2 Triticum dicoccoides | reverse complement strand
TTACGGTTAATTTTCTATGATTTATTGAAGTTTTGAACATTTTCTGGAATTTCCTGATTATTATAAAATAAACTAAATTCCAGAAAAGGAATATGGCGTCAGCATGACCTCACCCTGACGTCATCAGGTCAACAGGGCGGTCCAGGTCAAACCTGACGTGTGGGGTCCACACGTCAGTGACACGGGTTAAACAGGGGGGTTTAGTTTAGTTTAATTAAAGATTAGGGCACTAGGGCCCACATGTCAGTGTCAGCAGGGGGTAATTAGTTTAACTAATCCGATTAGTGCTAATCCTAATTTAGTTAGTGGCCAGAGGCCCACACGTCAGTGACACAGGGTCAAACTGGGCCCAGCAAGTCAACTGTCAACGGGGTCAACCCCACCGGCGACTTGACGCCGGCGAGGCCAACCGCGGCGGTGAGCCTCGGGTTTGCATCTCCGGCGACCAAACGGCCGGCGGAGGGCATCTACATGACGCTGGTGGACTCGCGCGTCGAGTGGTGCAGGCGTTGGGTGCGGGGGTGGCCGGAGTTGTCGCCGGCGTCGACCTTGGCGGTCGCCGGAGCTCGGGTGAGCTCGGGGTTGACGCTACGGTGGCCGGGGAGACTCGTGCGGGGCACCTATGTGCTCTACGTGGCGCGGGAAGGGAGTTGAGCACGACGGCCGGACCGCTAGGTGGCCGGAGACTCGTCGGCGGCGGTCACAGGCGGCGGCGCGTACGGGCGAGCAAGGGGTGGCGGCTACGGCGCACGCGAGCGAGAACGGAGAGGGGAAAAAGGTTCGGTGGCTCACGGCGGTTGCAGCAGATGTCGAAGCGGGCTCGGGGAAGGCCGGACGGTGACGAGTCGACGATGGGGATCCGCGGCGGCCGGCGATGAAGAAGAGACCGGTGACGGTGTTTTGAGGCGTCCGGCGTCGAGTGAGTCGACGGGGAGGACGAGGGCGTTGAGGCGGAGGCCATGGACACGTCGGCGAGGCGAGGGAGGGCCTGTGGCCGCGGTGGTTCTAGTCGGCGGCGATGGCTGCGTTCGGGTTCGGGCGAGAGAGAGGGAGCAGAGGAGAGAGGGGATGCAGCGGGGGAGGAAGAGGAGCGAGGGGACACGAGGCCTCGTCGTGGCGTCGCTAGGGAGGCCGGGGGGAAGCAGGAGGTGGCCGGGAAGCAGGAGGTGGCCGGG
>NW_021193054.1:0-1170 GCF_002162155.2 Triticum dicoccoides | reverse complement strand
GAATTGCTCTTCGACCGTGTACTCAGGATACCAGCGGTATCCAGCCTCAGTCATTACCCTGACCAACTTGGCAGTATGGCCGGGTACATCTAGGCATCGAGTCAGGCGAACCACTTGATTGAGGTCGCGAGTGGCCATCTGAAAGCACAATCATAATGCAAAGGCATTAGAATTTCTAGCGAAATTTCGGCAGCATAACAGCTGTAAATGCTCAAGAAGGATTTTGAGACATTTGACAAAGGATTTCGTACGCACTCAACATCATCATATCAAAGTTCTGAATCCATTCTAACAACATAATGTGGTAGTAGAACTGAACTAGGCTTGTATCCATCAGACTTATAAGGTACTACTGATTAGTAACACGTGATCCTGATAGAGAGAATAGATCCTAATTCCTTAACCCCCGGTGGAAGAATGGACTAACTCAGATCAGAATGTCATAAGATAAAGGAGTAAAAAGAGCCTTACGTTCCAACCCACAAACAATTCCCCTACATATAACTAAAGAATTTCTAGACTCAACATCGACCAGTATGGCTTGGAGAACCTACGGGCAGTCCGGCTCTGATGCCAACGCTGTCAGGACCCCGACTCGATGTCACATCGATCTAGCCGGTAACACCTCATATCACTTTGCGGCCTCACGCACGGTATCCCACGGGTGTCGCCTTACCTTTGCCCGGGACCGTTTGCGCCTTTTGGCTCACGTATATGATGGTGTCGCTAGCATCCATATGATAAAGAGCCCGGGCTGACATGACTAGTCGTAAACCCAAAGTGGCACAGACTTACAGGGACAGGCATCCATGACCCAGCTTCGAACGTGTCGGTCATCATCAAGTGGGTCCGGGCTGTAGCACTGGGCTAGCAGGACTCCGGTAAACCGGGCTGTAGCGGGCTAACAGGACTCCGGTACTCAAAGCGTGACATTTCCCCGAAGGGACAGACACAGGAACGAAGAAGGACACATGCCGGCCAGCCTAAGTGTTCCAGAGCAGTAGCAAGCTACCATGGCTCAGCGGTAACACTAGGAGACATTTACCGGTAAGAGAGGCTACTAAAGATAAACAACTAGATAGTCAGATCCCACACATACCAAGCATTTCAATCATACACACAATATGCTCGATATGTGCAAATACAACGAAGCATCACAACATGACTCTA
>NW_021193053.1:0-1070 GCF_002162155.2 Triticum dicoccoides | reverse complement strand
GCTTTAACGTAGGTAAGAAAACGTTCTTGCTAGAACCCTAATTCAGCCACGTAAAACTTGCAACAACAATTAGAGGACGTCTAACTTGTTTTTGCAGCAAGTGGTTTGTGATATGATATGGCCAAAGTTGTGATGAATGATGAATGATCTATATGTGATGTATGAGATGTTCATGCTATTGTAATAGGATTCACGACTTGCATGTCGATGAGTATGACAACCGGCAGGAGCCATAGGAGTTGTCTTTATTCTTTTAATGACCTGCGTGTCATCGAGAAACGCCATGTAAATTACTTTACTTTATTGCTAAACGCGTTAGCCATAGTAGTAGAAGTAATAGTTGGCGAGCAACTTCATGGAGACACGATGATGGAGATCATGATGATGGAGATCATGGTGTCAAGCCGGTGACAAGATGATCATGGAGCCCCAAGATGGAGATCAAAGGAGCTATGTGAAAATGGCCATACCATGTCACGTTTATTATTTGATTGCATGTGATGTTTATCATGTTTTGCATCTTGTTTACTTAGAACGACGGTAGTAAATAAGATGATCCCTCACAATAAAATTAAAGAAGTGTTCCCCCTAACTGTGCACCGTTGCGACAGTTTGCTGTTTCAAAACACCACGTGATGATCGGGTGTTTTATTCAGACGTTCACATACAACGGGTGTAAGACATATTTACACATGCAAACACTTAGGTTGACTTGACGAGCCTAGCATGTACAGACATGGCCTCGGAACACAGAAGACCGAAAGGTCGAGCATGAGTCGTATAGAAGATACGATCAACATGAAGATGTTCACCGATGTTGACTAGTCCGTCTCACGTGATGATCGGACACGGTCTAGTTTAACTCGGATCATGTAATACTTAGATGACTAGAGGGATGTCTAATCTAAGTGGGAGTTCACTAATAATTTGATTAGTTGAACTTAATTATCATGAACTTAGTCTAAAATCTTTGCAATATGTCTTGTAGATCAAATGGCCAACGTAGTCCTCAACTTCAACGCGTTCCTAGAGAAAACTAAGCTGAAAGACGATGGCAGCAACTATACGGA
>NW_021193052.1:0-1040 GCF_002162155.2 Triticum dicoccoides | reverse complement strand
CTCTTCTCCATGTCGCGCACTGTTCCTTGGGCCGGCCTCTTCTTGGTCTTGGATTTCTGGGCATATCTGCGGGCCATCGACAGTGTCCGAGCCATCGATGCGAGTTGAGCCATCAGCATCTTTTCCTCTCGATTGTGTTTGGTGGTGCGATGATCGTCGTTGATGGCTCGACCTTTCTGTTCCAAGAGCCTCTGCCTCCCTTGGCCGGCATTATGTACTGTTACCAAATCCCGGCCGAGTCGGACGGAGGTCCAGAGTTGGACGGCTGCTGGAAAGTGGAAACGTACTCGGCTCGCTCGGCTTTTTTCTTTTTCTGTTTTGAGACAACGGCTCGCTCGGCTTGACCGGCTCGGAGGGAGTGCTCTGGCCCGTACGTACGCAGGTAGGCCACGGCCCACGGGTCATGAGAGAGAGAGGTAGCGTAGTTTTTTTTTTTTTGAGGGAACAGGTAGCGTAGTTGAGACTGCTCTTGCAGCTGGTGTTCACATTTGCTTTTAAACGTGTACAAACTCAACAAAAAAGAATACAATTTATCAGGCCTTGTTTTTTTTGAGAGGATCAGGCCTTGTTATTAACGGAAAGTGTAATAGTTTTTTTTTGAGATGGAACACACGTAGTTGCATTTGTTGAGTATATTGTGTACGTGTATATTTGTGTGTAGGGCCCATCTTCTGTTTTCTTTTGTATAGTTGAGGTTGTGGCCCACCTTTGTACTTATATATACGTGCCTAGTGCACCGATCAATACGTTGAGATTGCACAGCTCATATCTTGTCCTTCTACATGGTATCTATCGCAGCACGATCCTAACCCTAGCCGCTGCCGCCGCTGCGCCTTCGCGCCGCCGCCGCCGCCGCTCCTCCACACCGCCGTCACCAGCCGCCGCCGCCACCGCCCTCCTTCCGGCCGCCGCCACCGCCGCTGGTCACCGCCGCCCCTCCCTTCGCCTCACTCGTCGTCGCCGCTGCCTCCCTCCGAGACCGCCGCCGCCGCGGGTCACCGCTTCCGCATACCTCCCTCGCGCCGCACACCTCCCCTTCC
>NW_021193051.1:0-1286 GCF_002162155.2 Triticum dicoccoides | reverse complement strand
CTCTCTCTCTCTCTCTCTCTCTCAAATTTGCTTCGCATTAGAGCACATATTTGCTTGACGTCTTTCTTTTTCTAAAACATTATAAAGTTGTTGGACTTTGTTGGTGTTTCTGAAACGGTATAAGACCCTACTTAATTTTTTATAGAAAATGTTGAGTGTGTATTCACAAAATTTCAATGCATCTAAAAAGATGTCAAATGTATTTTAAAAATATTCACCGTATATAAAAATATTCATCGTATGTTAAAAACATTTCACCATCTATTTTTAAAATGTTCATACAATATTAAAAAGAGTTCATAAAACATGAGTCGCGCAAACTGTTTACAGAAAAGGAATGACTTCACCTTGAATACGGGTCTAAGAAAGCATCTGAGATAACATCTAATTAAGGCCGCCATGGTACGTAGTAAGAAGCGAGCTACTAGCCATACATCCGAAAAAGACAGACACATAAGGCATGGATGGCAGCAATGAGGACGGCAAGAAGGCAAGCGCAGCTGATGTGCAGCCATGCCTGGTCAATTAACAAAACAGGGGCAGAGGTTAAGATGGCAGCAAGGCCATCTCCCTCTCCCTCTCCCTCCCCCTCTCCCTCTCCCACTCTCCCTCTCCCTCTCTCCCTCTCCCTCCCTCTCTCTCTCTCTCTCTCTCTCTGAAATTTGCTTCGCATCAAAGCACATATTTGCTTGACGTCTTTCTTTTTCTAAAACATTATAAAGTTGTTGGACTTTGTTGGTGTTTCTGAAACGATATAAGACCCTACTTAATTTTTTATAGAAAATGTTGTGTGTGTATTCAAAAAATTTCAATGAATCTAAAAAGATGCTAATTGTATTTTAAAAATATTCACCATATATAAAAATATTCATCATATGTTTAAAAACATTTCACCATCTATTTTTAAAATGTTCATCATATATTAAAAACAGTTCATAATACATGAGTCGCACAGACTGTTTACAGAAAAGGAATGACTTCACCTTGAATAAGGGTCTAAGAAAGCATCTGAGATAACATCTAATTAAGGCCGCCATGGTACGTAGCAAGAAGCGAGCTAGTAGCCATACATCCGAACAAGACAGACACACAAGGCATGGATGGCAGCAATGAGGACGACAAGAAGGCAAGCACAGCTGATGTGCAGCCATGCCTGGTCAATTAACAAAACAGGGGCAGAGATTAAGATGGCGGCAAGGCCATCTCCCTCTCCCTCTCCCTCTCCCTCTCCCTCTCTCCGTCTCCCTCTCTCTTTCTCTCTCTCTCTCTCTCTCTCTCTCTCTCTC
>NW_021193050.1:0-1251 GCF_002162155.2 Triticum dicoccoides | reverse complement strand
GACATGTAAACGCACCCCGCGGTTCGTTAATCGTGAAATCACTCCGGGACCCCAAAACAGTGCGTAATAGTCCACGAAATAGGTCAAAATTAGCCAAAACTGTGAGTGTTGATGACCGACACGTAAGCGCACCTTGGGGTTCAACAATTATGGAAATCACTTTGGGACCCCAAAACAGTGAGTAAAAGTCCATGAAACGCGTCAGAATTGGCCAAAACTGTGAGTGTCGATGACCGACACGTAAACGCACACTAGGGTTCGTAAATCGTGGAAATCACTCCGGGACCCCCAAAACTAAGTAATAGTCGAAGAAACGGGCCAGAAGCAGCCCAAACAACGATTGTTGATGACCTACACTTAAGCGCACCTCGGGGTTCAACAACGAGGGAAATCGCTTTCGGACCCTAAAACGGTGAGTAATATTCCACGAAACGGTTAAGCATCGACAAAAACCGCGAGTGCAGATAACCGACAGGTAAGCGCACCCCGGGGTTCGTTAATCGTGGAAATCACTCTAGGGCCCCAAAAGAATGAGTAATAGTCCATGAAACGGGAAAGAATCGGCCAAAACTGTGAGTGTTGAAGACCGACACGTAAACGCACCGCGCGGTTCGTTAATCATGGAAATCACTCCGGGACCCCAAAACAGTGAGTAATAGTCCACAAAACGGGCTAGAATCCGCCAAAACTGTGAGTGTTGATGAAATCGACTGACACGGAAACGCACCCCGCGGTTCGTTAACCGTGGAAATCACTCCGGGACCCCAAAAGGGTGAGCAATAGTCCCCGAAACGGGCCAGAATCGGCCAAAACTATGAGTGTTGATGGCCGGCACGTGAGTGCACCTTGGGGTTCAACAACCATGGAAATCGCTCTGGGACACCAAAACGGTGAGTAATAGTGCACTAAACGGACCAGAATCGGCCAAAATTGTGATTTTTGATGACCGACACGTAAACACACCACGTGGTTCATAAATCGTGCAAATCACTCCGGGACCACCGAAAATAAGTAATAGTCCAGGAAATGGGCCAGAATCGGTCCAAACTGCGATTGTTGATGACCTACACGTAAGCGCACCTTGGGTTCAACAACCTTGGAAATCTCTTTGGGACCCCAAAACAGTGAGTAATAGTCCACGAAACGGGTCAGAATCGACAAAAACCGCGAGTGTTGATGACCGACAGGTAAGCGCATGCCGGGGTTCGTTAATCGTGGAAATCACTCTGGAACCCCAAAACAGTGAGTAAT
>NW_021193049.1:0-912 GCF_002162155.2 Triticum dicoccoides | reverse complement strand
ATTTCTGGATAACACAATTATAGCATGAATAAAGACAATTATCATGAACAAGGAAATATAATAATAATGCTTTTATTATTGCCTCTAGGGCATATTTCCAACAGTCTCCCACTTGCACTAGAGTCAATAATCTAGTTACATTGTGATGAATCGAACACCCATGGAATTCTGGTGTTGATCATGTTTTGCTCTAGGGAGAGGTTTAGTCAACGGATCTGCTACATTCAGGTCCGTATGTACTTTACAAATCTCTATGTCTCCATCTTGAACATTTTCACGAATGGAGTTGAAGCGACGCTTGATGTGCCTTGTCTTCTTGTGAAACCTGGGCTCCTTGGCAAGTGCAATAGCTCCAGTGTTGTCACAGAAGAGCTTGATCGGCCCCGACGCATTGGGTATGACACCTAGGTCGGTGATGAACTCCTTCACCCAGATTGCTTCATGTGCTGCCTCCGAGGCTGCCATGTACTCCGCTTCACATATAGATCCCGCCACGACGCTTTGCTTGCAACTGCACCAGCTTACTGCCCCACCATTCAAAATATACACGTATCCGGTTTGTGACTTAGAGTCATCCAGATCTGTGTCGAAGCTAGCGTCGACGTAACCCTTTACGACGAGCTCTTCGTCACCTCCATAAACGAGAAACATTTCCTTAGTCCTTTTCAGGTACTTCAGGATATTCTTGACCGCTGTCCAGTGTTCCTTGCCGGGATTACTTTGGTACCTTCCTACCAAACTTACGGCAAGGTTTACATCAGGTCTGGTACACAGCATGGCATACATAATAGAACCTATGGCTGAGGCATAGGGGATGACGCTCATCTCTTCTATATCTTCTGCCGTGGTCGGACATTGAGCTGAGCTCAATTTCATACCTTGTAACACAGGCAAGAACCCCTTCTTGGATTG
>NW_021193048.1:0-1046 GCF_002162155.2 Triticum dicoccoides | reverse complement strand
AAACACCAGAAACTACTTGCAACTCCTGGACAGAGGACAAGGGTGATCAAGAAGCCGAGAGGGTCCATTGGTTTCGGGCCCAATGCGTGGTAGTAGCTGAATCATGGATCACAAACACAGAACTCAGTTCCTGAGGACGGCTGCAATGAGACAACCCACCATGTACTCCTACATGGCCTCTCACCGCTACCTTTACCAAATCGTGTTCACACACTTAGCTCACACACAGTAGGACATGTTCACACACCTCTGATTCATCCCCGATGAATCAGACCTGACTCAACTCTAAGCAGTAGCAGGCATGACAAACAAACATGAATGAGTAGGCACAACAGGGCTCAAACAACTCCTACTCATGCTAGTGGGTTTCATCTATTTACTGTGGAATGACAGGTCATGCAAAGGATAAAGGGGTTCAGCTACCGCAGCAAGTAACAGATGAATCGATGTTGTCCTAATGCAGTAAAAAAGAGCAGGAGCGAGAGAGTGGGATTTTATCGGAATGAACAAGGGGGTTTTGCTTGCCTGGCACTTCTGAAGATAGCGTTGAGTCTTCATCAGTGTCAACGATCACATCGTCGATACAACGTCTACCGAGGGGGAACAACACCGGCAAACACAGAAGAAACACAATCAATGCAATGCACAATATGATGCATGCTATGACATGGCAATATGAATGTGTTTTGGGCTAATGCACCTAAAACCAGATTAAATGAAGTTGGTTTGAATCCAAGATTCAAATTCAAACTCCATATGTGGATATTTAAATGCCATTAGTATGATTTGTGCTAAACAGCATCTATAAGTTGTTCTAACATGCATGAAAATGGTACAGATGGATTCCTTGAATTTTTCTGATAATTTTTCATATATAATTTATTTAATTTGGAGTTACGGTTAATTTTCTATGATTTTTAGAAGTTTTAGGCATTTTCTGGAATTATTAAATCATTTAAGATTTATTTAAATTCCAGAAAGGAATTATTGCGTCAGCATGACGTTGGCATGACGTCAGCAGGTCAACGGACGCCGTCCAGGTCAAA
>NW_021193047.1:0-814 GCF_002162155.2 Triticum dicoccoides | reverse complement strand
CGAAAAATCACTATAATGGCGAGTGTCTCAAAACTCTTCCTAGCTCAAACTGACAGGATGAGCACGAAATTTTTTCGACCAATTTTTTTTTTTCGACTGCCCGGACCCAAAAACTGGAAACGGGTCAAAAAAAACTTCCTATAATGGCACCTGTCTCAAAACACTCAGAAACACCTAAAAATAGGATAGCTAGAAATTTTTTCGAAAAATACGTTTTCGAAAATTTTTGGGCCTAAACGGAGCGTGGCTACCCGACTCTTTTTTTTTCCGAAACCTACTCCGGCAAGGAAACACGAATCGGAATCGAGATGGATCCCGAAAACAAACCTAATAAGCAAAGAACTCGGATTGGTGGTGGATATATGGTGGTGGTATATGGCAACGGTGGTGGTAGCGGTGGTAGTATATGGATATGGATCGGTGGTGGTATATGGACACGGATTGGTGGTGGTATATGGATACAAATTCGGAGCGGTGGTGGTAGATGGCAGGGGCGATGATGATGGTGCGGCGGCGGCGTGACAACTTATGACCAGAACTCGAAACTCTAAAAGACTAGACTCTAAGACCAGCAACTAGACACGACGATGCAACCGCAAATTCAACAAAGCAAAACCCTAAAAAGATTATGCAAGGCTCAGATTGGTTCGGATATGATGAACTAACCCTAAATTTTTTTTTGTGGCTTTTTCGTGGACTATAGGTATGAAGAACAGACTCGATCTAAACTACGAAAAACTGTAAAATCTCACCGAGCAACCTGGAAATCTGATACCACTTGATAGAGGCAAAGGTGTCCCGTCTTTCGATGAGA
>NW_021193046.1:0-1588 GCF_002162155.2 Triticum dicoccoides | reverse complement strand
CATCAATAGAGAAGGTTGAACCCACACATAATGTGAAGAAGAAAAATAAAAGGAGCAACAAAGGCAAAAGGTATCCCTCCCAAATGATGTTGCTCCTACTACTCATTGTGATGATGGTAATTGCTATATATACTATTGGTGCTATCCATACTATTAATGATGAGAGTGATTATACTTATGATATGAAAGGGCCCAAGCTTGGGGAAGCTATGTTTGATGAGGATGACATATTTGAGAATATATTTGCTGAAATTAATGTTTGTCCCAAGCTTGGGGATGCTATGTTTAATGAAGATGATATTTTTAGCATCTCAAGTTTTGATATGCAAAGTTGTAATGATGATAGCATGCCTCTTACCTATGATGGTTATATTGATGAAAATGGGTTTAGAAGAGTGTCAACTTTAGGAAGTAGTGATCCCACTATTTTGGAGGATGTTTAATTTTATTGTGATGAATATGAAAGTGGATTTGGAAGAGTGTCAACTTTATTTAGTGATGATTCCACTGTCTTGGAAGAGGTTTCAATTGATTATGATGAGAACAAAGTTGCTACTTATAATGATTATTGTGATGAAACTTATGCTATAAAATGTAGTGATGATTATATTTATAAAACTTTTGGATTACGATTACCCTTTTTCTGAATATTACTCTTTTAATGTGGAAACAATTTATAGTATTCAAGTCTCTTATGATACTCCCACCATTCAGAATAAGAAGAAATTTGCTTATGTGGAGAGTAATAAAAATTCTATGCAAGTAGATCATGAAAAGAATGCTTTATGTGATGATTATATTGTTGAATTCATTCATGATGCTACTGAAAATTATTATGAGGGAGGAACATATGCTTGTAGGAATTGCAATAATATCAAGTTTCCTCTATATGTGCTTAAAATCTTGAAGATTTGCTTGTTTTACCTTCCTATGCTAGTTGATTATCGTTCCTGAGGGAGTCCTGGACTAGGGGGTGTCCGGATAGCCGAACTATCATCATCGGCCGGACTCCAAGACTATGAAGATACAAGATTGAAGACTTCGTCCCGTGTCCGGATGGGACTTTCCTTGGCGTGGAAGGCAAGCTTGGCGATACGGATATGTAGATCTCCTACCATTGTAACCGACTCTGTGTAACCCTAGCCCTCTCCAGTGTCTATATAAACCGGATGACTTTAGTCCGTAGGACGAACAACAATCATACCATAGGCTAGCTTCTAGGGTTTAGCCTCCTTGATCTCGTGGTGGATCTACTCTTGTAACACACATCATCAATATTAATCAAGCAGGAAGTAGGGTTTTACCTCCATCAAGAGGGCCCGAACCTGGGTAAAACATCGTGTCCCTTGTCTCCTGTTACCATCTGCCTAGACGCACAGTTCGGGACCCCCTACCCGAGATCCGCCAGTTTTGACACCGACAATGGTGCTTTCATTGAGAGTTCCTCTGTGCCGTCACCGATAGGCTCGATGGCTTCTTCGATCATCATCAACGACGCAGTCCAGGGTGAGACCTTCCTCCCCGGACAGATCTTCGTATTCGGCGGCTTTGCACTGCGGCCAATTCACTTGGCCATCTGGAGCAGATC
>NW_021193045.1:0-983 GCF_002162155.2 Triticum dicoccoides | reverse complement strand
CCAGAGCACCTCGCATCATGTGGGATCGGACGAGGATTGCCAGTGATGCTCATCTCCAAATCGGGGAATTTAAAACATACTTCGCCGACGTCCATTCCTCAAAAGATAGGAGATTGACTAGTCAACCCGTGTTCGAAAAACAATCTGTAACTATGAATGAGAGAAGATGGCACTAAATCAAACAACAGTTCCTGGTGACTGCTAGGTGGAGACCTATTCAATTCTTAACAAGTGGAGTGCAATGAAGTGAGTAGAGGTTATCTCTTATAGATCGTACAATGGCGCAAAACATGTCTTTGGTAACCATGGATCGAACCGTGACGTTGATTAAAGCTAACACCTGAACAGGGCATAGACAAGTGGTTTATAGATCTTACCACTTGAAAATTCTTTGGCCCAAGCATGCTAAGCATAGTACACCATTTATTCTAACAGTTCAATGCTTGATACTAAGGGAACACTATAGGTATTGGATTCAATAAACGCTAATCAGGAAGTACGTGGCACAAGACCCATTTGTATGGAATTCTTTATTATTGTGCCTATGTTGTCCATGAACCCAATGCTTGTCCATTTGGAAATTTAAAGAGCTAAGATAAATGTATTTACACATACCGTGTGCTAGTGAAGGTACTACTGTGTATCTAGGTGCCATCCAATCACAATCACAGAAGATCTCATCTGGCTCCTCCATTGACAGGTGTCAAAGATACATATTGCATTTTAAAATGTAATGCATCCGTTCAGCACAAGGTTTCTTACCATGCATTTATCGCGTTGGGAAAGTGCCTCCTTCAAGTTCAATCCCATCATGTTAGTGCTCATGTTTTTGCCATTATCGCCTGAGAAAGTAAGATTGGCAACTTTCATTATATTTGAGCTAGGTTCCTCATATTTCTCCATTATTGACAACACTTGTGTTGTCATCTTCTCTTCTGCAAAAGGTTTAAACATGATGAGTATTGGAAATGTCGAACTCATAT
>NW_021193044.1:0-945 GCF_002162155.2 Triticum dicoccoides | reverse complement strand
GTCTATTTTTATTGAATCTCGATAGTAGTAATACACATATTCATAATGTTGAAGCCAAAAGATGCAGAGTTGATAATGAAAGTGCAACTTATTTGTGGCACTGTCGTTTAGGTCATATCGGTATAAAGCGCATGAAGAAACTCCATACCGATGGACTTTTGGAACCACTTGATTATGAATCACTTGGTACTTGCGAACCGTGCCTCATGGGCAAGATGACTAAAACACCGTTCTCCGGTACTATGGAGAGAGCAACAGATTTGTTGGAAATCATACATACCGATGTATGTGGCCCAATGAATATTGAGGCTCGTGGCGGATATCGTTATTTTCTCACCTTCACAGATGATTTAAGCAGATATGGGTATATTTACTTAATGAAACATAAGTCTGAAACATTTGAAAAGTTCAAAGAATTTCAGAGTGAAGTTGAAAATCATCATAACAAGAAAATAAAGTTTCTACAATCTGATCGTGGAGGAGAATATTTGAGTTACGAGTTTGGTGTACATTTGAAAAACTGTGGAATAGTTTTGCAACTCACGCCACCCGGAACACCACAGCGTAATGGTGTGTCCGAACGTCGTAATCGTACTTTACTAGATATGGTGCGATCTATGATGTCTCTTACTGATTTACCGCTATCATTTTGGGGATATGCTTTAGAGACGGCCGCATTCACGTTAAATAGGGCACCATCAAAATCCGTTGAGACGACGCCTTATGAACTGTGGTTTGGCAAGAAACCAAAGTTGTCGTTTCTTAAAGTTTGGGGCTGCGATGCTTATGTGAAAAAGCTTCAACCTGATAAGCTCGAACCCAAATCGGAGAAATGTGTCTTCATAGGATACCCAAAGGAAACTGTTGGGTACACCTTCTATCACAGATCCGAAGGCAAAACATTCGTTGCTAAGAATGGATCATTTCTAGAGAAGGAGTTTCTCT
>NW_021193043.1:0-2024 GCF_002162155.2 Triticum dicoccoides | reverse complement strand
TTCAGGGGGCTACTGACGGTGTCCTGGACTAGGGGGTACTCACCACGTCGTCTCCCGATCTATTAGATTGGGCCGAGGACCCCCGTGGTCGTATACTCATGGGCCAGTTCGGACGGCTACCGCATACAAGGAAGATTCCACAAGACTTGGCGATCAAGACAAGGACTTCTCCCCACCGGCGTATTCGGCTAGGACTCTTGTTATCCTAGGCCTCCAGTGCATTATATAAACCGAGGCCAGGCTAGTCGATAGATATACAATATATACAACAATCATACCATAGGCTAGCTTCTAGGGTTTAGCCTCCTTGATCTCGTGGTAGATCTACTCTTGTACTACCCATATCATCAATATTAATCGAGCAGGACATAGGGTTTTACCTCCATCAAGAGGGCCCGAACCTGGGTAAAACATTGTGTCCCTTGTCTCCTGTACCATCGATCCTAGACGCACAGTTCGGGACCCCCTACCCGAGATCCGCCGGTTTTGACACCGACAGTGTCCTTGAGTTCCCTGTTGTAGACTTCTCCAATGCGTCCCATGGTAATGTGGGCTGCCATGCTCTTGCCTAGGCTCCAGGTGGGTGCTTCGAAAGAAAATTCTATGGGTTTAGAAGTTGGCAAGAACGTCCTTCCTGGAACTTGTACTTGAATCATCCAGCGCTCCTCTTCTAGTAAGGTGGCATTGTATGTCCCAGTGAAGCTTGGTATTCCAATGTTCAAGTACCTAGTGACTTCCTTCAAGTGGTGTCCAAAGGGTGTGTCTTCATCCGGTTGTGCAAACTTGTTCTTCATCTCCGTCATCCTAAAGAGTAGAAAATGGAGAGGAGTCAAAAATGAGTAGAGAAGTGTGACCTATGGTTTATCTTAGTAGTCGTGTCCTACAATCAGCGTGTGTTCTGATACCATCTTGTAGCGACCTGACCTCATACAGTCAAGTCTCTGTGCTTCAGTGTCATCCCTGGATCGGTAATGCTGACACACACAGTACTTGAAGGATTTATAACAGAGTAGCAATCACACACTTATTACATAGAATGTCTCAAGAGAGAGCTTATTACAATAATATGGCTTAAGGCCATCTAATACGATAACAGCGGAAGGCTTGGAAGATAGAGTGAGTCCATCAACTCCAACGACATAACTGAGCTGCACAGCAACGACCTAACGAACCTTACTCCTCGTCTGAAAAGTCTGCAACATAATGCGCTGCAGCCCGAAAACGGGTCAGCACATGGAATATGCTGGCAATATAACACAGTAGAGCATGAACAGAATAATGCTATCACTACATGAATATTTGGCTGGTGGAAAGCTCTGTGGTTATAGTTTTTGCGAAAAGCCAATTTTTCCCTACAACAAAGGAATAGATTTTAATTTAACTATCATGGTGGTTGAACAACATTGAGAAGGTACCCCCAACTCAATCCCAATTAAAGTAATTAACAACCCAACAATATTAATTAAGAGTGATGAGATACATGTGATAACCCAAGTACTAGATACTCAAGATTGTCCATAACCGGGGACACGGCTAACCATGATTAGATTGTACACTCTGCAGAGGTTTGCGCACTTTTCCCCACAAGACTCGATCGCCTCCGTTGGATTTCTCGCACTACATGGTGTTTGAGAAATGGATGACCGAGACACAGTCTTTCAGAAACATTAACTCTCTACTCCGGGTAGACCATACCAAACCTACAAAACCCACTACCTACTGATCCACCTCTTCAAGAGCTTCACGTAACTTACTCAACTATGCTAGAGCCCATAATAGCTTGTGGCTGCACACGGAAGTTTCTAGCATGAATCATCTCAGTTTCCTTTGAGATTGGGTGGCGGTCCATAGGAAGATCACACGGGTACCCTGGGATTTCCAAAAAAATAGACAACACTGGGTTCCCCAGGTGCCTCAATCCACCCAGATGTGTATTCAAGTTGCCACCTTAAGTTGAACCAATAATTAACAATCTCACATCTGTCATGGATTTCACTCAAACCCAAACCACATCTATGAGCATA
>NW_021193042.1:0-921 GCF_002162155.2 Triticum dicoccoides | reverse complement strand
CACGATCTGAAACAATAGTATTTGGCACACCATGCAAGCGAATAATTTCACGAAAGAACAAATCAGCAACATTAACAGCATCATCGCTTTTATGACATGGTATAAAGTGTGCCATTTTCGAGAATCTATCCACGACAACAAATATGCTATCCCTCCCCTTCTTTGTTCGAGGTAAACCTAAAACAAAGTCCATAGATATATCTTCCCAAGGAACACTAGGTACAGGCAAAGGCATATATAAACCATGAGGATTGAGTCGTGACTTAGCTTTTTGACATGTAGTGCATCGAGCAATAAAACGCTCAACATCCCGTCTCATCTTTGGCCAAAAGAAATGTGTAGCAAGTACGTCCTCCGTCTTCTTCACGCCAAAGTGTCCCATTAGTCCTCCTCCATGCGCCTCCTGCAACAACAAAAGACGAACGGAGCTAGCTGGAATGCATAGCTTGTTAGCACGAAACACAAATCCATCGTTAACGACAAACTTGTTCCACATTCTTCCTTCTTTACAATTCTGCATTACAGCTTTAAAATCAGCATCATGCACATATTGATCTTTGATGGTCTCCAAACCAAATATTTTGAAGTCAAGTTGTGAAAGCATAGTATAGCGACGAGACAATGCATCAGCAATAACATTTTCTTTTCCCTTCTTGTGTTTAATGACATAAGGGAAAGTCTCAATGAATTCAACCCATTTAGCATGTCTACGATTCAGTTTAGCTTGACTTTTAATATGTTTCAAAGATTCATGATCAGAATGTATAACAAATTCTTTGGGCCATAAATAATGTTGCCATGTTTCTAAAGTCCGAACAAGAGCATATAATTCTTTATCATAAGTAGAATAATTCAGACTAGGCCCACTCAATTTTTCAGAAAAGTATGCAACA
The DNA here is from genome assembly GCF_002162155.2 of Triticum dicoccoides. Taxonomy (NCBI): domain Eukaryota; kingdom Viridiplantae; phylum Streptophyta; class Magnoliopsida; order Poales; family Poaceae; genus Triticum; species Triticum dicoccoides. The sequence continues at coordinate 28 of NW_021193042.1, read as the reverse complement.
GGTTTGCCATCTTGTAATAACACACCTC
>NW_021193041.1:0-1590 GCF_002162155.2 Triticum dicoccoides | reverse complement strand
CATCAATAGAGAAGGTTGAACCCACACATAATGTGAAGAAGAAAAATAAAAGGAGCAACAAAGGCAAAAGGTATCCCTCCCAAATGATGTTGCTCCTACTACTCATTGTGATGATGGTAATTGCTATATATACTATTGGTGCTATCCATACTATTAATGATGAGAGTGATTATACTTATGATATGAAAGGGCCCAAGCTTGGGGAAGCTATGTTTGATGAGGATGACATATTTGAGAATATATTTGCTGAAATTAATGTTTGTCCCAAGCTTGGGGATGCTATGTTTAATGAAGATGATATTTTTAGCATCTCAAGTTTTGATATGCAAAGTTGTAATGATGATAGCATGCCTCTTACCTATGATGGTTATATTGATGAAAATGGGTTTAGAAGAGTGTCAACTTTAGGAAGTAGTGATCCCACTATTTTGGAGGATGTTTAATTTTATTGTGATGAATATGAAAGTGGATTTGGAAGAGTGTCAACTTTATTTAGTGATGATTCCACTGTCTTGGAAGAGGTTTCAATTGATTATGATGAGAACAAAGTTGCTACTTATAATGATTATTGTGATGAAACTTATGCTATAAAATGTAGTGATGATTATATTTATAAAACTTTTCATGATTACGATTACCCTTTTTCTGAATATTACTCTTTTAATGTGGAAACAATTTATAGTATTCAAGTCTCTTATGATACTCCCACCATTCCGAATAAGAAGAAATTTGCTTATGTGGAGAGTAATAAAAATTCTATGCAAGTAGATCATGAAAAGAATGCTTTATGTGATGATTATATTGTTGAATTCATTCATGATGCTACTGAAAATTATTATGAGGGAGGAACATATGCTTGTAGGAATTGCAATAATATCAAGTTTCCTCTATATGTGCTTAAAATCTTGAAGATTTGCTTGTTTTACCTTCCTATGCTAGTTGATTATCGTTCCTGAGGGAGTCCTGGACTAGGGGGTGTCCGGATAGCCGAACTATCATCATCGGCCGGACTCCAAGACTATGAAGATACAAGATTGAAGACTTCGTCCCGTGTCCGGATGGGACTTTCCTTGGCGTGGAAGGCAAGCTTGGCGATACGGATATGTAGATCTCCTACCATTGTAACCGACTCTGTGTAACCCTAGCCCTCTCCAGTGTCTATATAAACCGGATGACTTTAGTCCGTAGGACGAACAACAATCATACCATAGGCTAGCTTCTAGGGTTTAGCCTCCTTGATCTCGTGGTGGATCTACTCTTGTAACACACATCATCAATATTAATCAAGCAGGAAGTAGGGTTTTACCTCCATCAAGAGGGCCCGAACCTGGGTAAAACATCGTGTCCCTTGTCTCCTGTTACCATCTGCCTAGACGCACAGTTCGGGACCCCCTACCCGAGATCCGCCAGTTTTGACACCGACAATGGTGCTTTCATTGAGAGTTCCTCTGTGCCGTCACCGATAGGCTCGATGGCTTCTTCGATCATCATCAACGACGCAGTCCAGGGTGAGACCTTCCTCCCCGGACAGATCTTCGTATTCGGCGGCTTTGCACTGCGGCCAATTCACTTGGCCATCTGGAGCAGATC
>NW_021193040.1:0-716 GCF_002162155.2 Triticum dicoccoides | reverse complement strand
GCCGCCCCCTCTCGCCCACGTACGGCGCCCGCCGCCCCCTTTCGCCCTAGTACGCCGCCCGCGCCGACCTCCCTCGCCCACCACCGCGCCGCCCCGCGCCGGCCTCCCTCGCCGGAGAGGCCTCGCCGCCCGCGCCGGCCTCCCTCGCCCACCACCGCGCCGCCCCGCGCCGGCCTCCCTCGCCGGAGAGGCCTCGCCGCCCTCGCGAGAGAGAGAGAGAGAGAGAGAGAGAGCAGAGAGAGAGAGCAGAGAGAGAGAGAGAGACAGAGAGAGAGCAGAGAGAGAGAGAGAGAGTAGAGAGAGAGAGAGAGAATTTTGTGATTTTTTTAAAAATAATTGTGAACATTTTAAATAATGCATATTTTCAAATCCATGAACGTTTTTGGAATTCATTAATATTTTTTTGTTTTGATGAATTTTTTTGTGTCTAATAAAATCAATTTTTTGAAATACACGAATAATTTTTAAATTCACGAATATGTCATGAATCAGTGAAAAAATTAAATACGTGAACTATTCTGAAATCCCTAAACATTTTTTGAATACACAATATGTTTTTATTCCTGTTTTTTCCACAAAATCATCAACATTTTTTGAAAACCTTTTTTTTTGCAAAATCACAATGTTTTTGTATCCATGAACATTTTATGATTCATTTTTTTGAATTCACATACATTTTATGATTTCTCAAATATCTTTTTTCATTGCTATATTTT
>NW_021193039.1:0-1070 GCF_002162155.2 Triticum dicoccoides | reverse complement strand
AAGTCCATCAGTATGGAGTTTCTTCATGCGTTTTACACCGATATGACCTAAACGGCAGTGCCACAAATATGTTGCACTATCATTATCAACTCTGCATCTTTTGGCTTCAACATTATGAATATGTGTATCACTACTATCGAGATTTAATAAAAATAGACCACTCTTCAAGGGTGCATGACCATAAAAGATATTACTCATATAAATAGAACAACCATTATTCTCTGATTTAAATGAATAACCGTCTCGCATCAAACAAGATCCAGATATAATGTTCATGCTCAACGCAGGCACCAAATAACAATTATTCAGGTCTAAAACTAATCCCGATGGTAGATGTAGAGGTAGCGTGCCGACCGCGATCACATCGACTTTGGAACCATTTCCCACGCGCATCGTCACCTCGTCCTTAGCTAATCTACGCTTAATCCGTAGTCCCTGTTTCGAGTTGCAAATGTTAGCAGCAGAACCAGTATCAAATACCCAGCTGCTACTACGAGCATTAGTAAGGTACACATCAATAACATGTATATCACATATACCTTTGTTCACTTTGCCATCCTTCTTATCCGCCAAATACTTGGGGCAGTTCCGCTTCCAGTGTCCAGTCTGCTTGCAGTAGAAGCACTCAGTTTCAGGCTTAGGTCCAGACTTGGGTTTCTTCACTTGAGCAGCAACTTGTTTGCCGTTCATTTTGAAGTTCCCCTTCTTCTTCCCTTTGCCCCTTTTCTTGAAACCAGTGGTCTTGTTGACCATCAACACTTGATGCTCCTTTTTGATTTCTACCTCCGCGGCTTTCAGCATCGCGAAGAGCTCGGGAATAGTCTTGTTCATCCCTTGCATATTATAGTTCATCACAAAGCTCTTGTAGCTTGGTGGCAGTGATTGGAGAATTCTGTCAATGACGCTATCATCCGGAAGATTAACTCCCAGTTGAATCAAGTGATTATTATACCCAGACATTTTGAGTATATGCTCACTGACAGAACTGTTCTCCTCCATCTTGCAGCTGTAGAACTTATTGGAGACTTCATATCTCTCAATCCGGGCATTTGCTTGAAATATTAACTTCA
>NW_021193038.1:0-2464 GCF_002162155.2 Triticum dicoccoides | reverse complement strand
AGCAGCAACTCGTCTCTCCTCAGGATATTGTAAACATGTAAATCGTTGTTCAGTTTCTAACTCCCAAGTAAGATATATATCAGGAACATATCTACCCTCAAATGGTGGAATATTCAATTTCAGTTTAGGAATATGGACATCATCTCGTACCTGAGGTGGTGGTGCAGGCCTACCATTACGAATATATACCAGAGGTCGACCTGCTGGTGGTGGTACAGGTGGCTGCACATAGTGCTGATTTTGATCAACCTCATCCTCATAATCTCCCACATAATCATCCTCCTCTGCATCAGCAGCAGGAGCCACAGAAGTATCAACAGCAGCACCAACAGTTTGGCCAAACGCAAGAGGAACACGGCTTGCTCGGCGGAGGTCTGTTTCGCGACGTGGAGGTAGTCGTTGTTGTGATTGTTTCTAGGCCACGATGCACGCGGTGTCCATGATGAAGGTCGGCCTGCAGAAAAGTTAGTTCGCGCCAATGCTTGTCGATCCTGCACTTCACGTTCAGCTTTACAAGTAAGATCGAATAAACGAGTGATATTAGTATACTCCTTATAGTCTAGAATGGTCTGAATCTCTCTATTTAATCCACCCAGAAAACGTGCAAGCATAGCTTCATTCTCCTCAACAATACCACATCTAATCATGCCAGTTTGTAATTCCTGATAATATTCTTCTACAGAATTTTTCCCTTGTCTTAAACGCTGCAATTTTTGAAGCAACTCACGTTGATAATATGGTGGAACCCAACGCGTACGCATAGCAGTTTTCAAAGCAGCCCAAGTAGTTGGAATAGGATATAATCTACAATGTTCAGACCACCATACACATGCAAAACTAGTGAAAGCACAAACAGCAGCAGCAACCCGTCTCTCCTCAGGATATTGTAAACATGTAAATCGTTGTTCAGTTTCTAACTCCCAAGTAAGATATGTATCAGGAACATATCTACCCTCAAATGGTGGAATATTCAATTTCAGTTTAGGAATATGGACATCATCTCGTACCTGAGGTGGTGGTGCAGGCCTACCATTACGAATATATACCTGAGGTCGACCTGCTGGTGGTGGTACAGGTGGCTGCACGTAGTGTTGATTTTGATCAACCTCATCCTCATAATCTCCCACATAATCATCCTCCTCCGCATCAGCACCAGGAGCCACAGAAGTATCAACAGCAGCACCAACAGTTTGGCCAAACGCAAGAGGAACACGGCTTGCTCGGCGAAGGTCTGCTTCGCGACGTGGAGGTAGTCGTTGTTGTTGTTGTTGGAGAGGTGCGTTAGCTGCAGCGAGTGGTGGTGGTGGAAGACGCGCGAGCAATTCATTAAACTTGTTATCGAGCTTTGTTTCGAACGTCTTCTCCATGCCATCTATCTTCTCCATGGCCTCTTCAAATCTGTTTAAAACATCTTGCACCTGTCCACTCATCATTTGCTGAAATTTATCATGTAGCTGTTTGTTCGTCAGGTTCTCCCAATCAGTGTCATCGGCTTGTGATCCTACCATGGTTAGCAGCAAATAGAAACACACAAGAATATGATCCTACAGACTACTAAGAAGTGGTGGTGGTGTATAACAAACCCGTCAAGCAAACCTCAAATTCTTACCAGTTCTTACCCAGCAGCAGGTGGTGATCGGCAACCGTTGTAGTCAAAACTCTCAAAGCTTGGATAGAGCGACTACCAGGGAGAGTCAAGCGCACGACGTAGATGTATGTGGAGCTGGGAAGGCTTATAATATGGTAGCAAAAAGGGTCAGCAATAATCAATTCAGAGATGCAAAGTTGAATAAACGCTCAACGACAGTACTGTGCTGGTCCTAGTGATAGAGGCAGGGTGTCCCGATCTTTCGATGAGATGATACTACCGATTTGGTGGAGACGACTTTGACGATCCGACTACAAACGTGCACGACGTTGCGCCTTAGCAATCGCTAAACCAATCTCCTGAGGTTATTGACCACGCCGGAGCACGATCAACCTGACCACGAAGGTCTATTCCTGCAAGCAATCGAAGAACGAGCAAGAATATGATAAAAGCAATCTGAATATTGCGAATATATATGAAGTATTGATAAAGGTGGGGATCCGTAAGCGGTCTTTGTCTGGTCGTTGGACACAAACGAAGTACACGAAGTTGCAATGGCTAACTTTTAACTAAACAAATCCCAAGCAAAAGCTACTAGATGGATCTACTTATATAGGAGCAAGGGGTGGCGGCCAAGGAGGTGGGAGGACGTCCCAAGGCAGCCTAAAACTAAATCTAGGTCGTACAAGGCCAATGGGCCCAAGTGGAGGTGATGTAACACCTTTGGACTTGTAGTTTGACTCGGATTCTGCTGCAGCATCAGATTGTTTCGTCCACAACTCAACGCTCCGGACGAATTTGAAGGTGATTCCAATTGGGTTGGAAAGTGCACGAAATCTAGTTTCCAACAAAAAAAGAATCACCCAATTCGGAGTC
>NW_021193037.1:0-1128 GCF_002162155.2 Triticum dicoccoides | reverse complement strand
CAGTGTCGCGATAGTAATTCAACCTAGTACGAGAGGAACCGTTGATTCACACAATTGGTCATCACGCTTGGTTGAAAAGCCAGTGGCGCGAAGCTACCGTGTGCCGGATTATGACTGAACGCCTCTAAGTCAGAATCCAAGCTAGCATGCGACGCCTGCGCCCGCCGCCCGCCCCGACCCACGTTAGGGGCGCTTGCGCCCCCAAGGGCCCGTGCCATTGGCTAAGCCGGTCCGGCCGAAGTGCCGCGGTCGGCCGCCTCGAAGCTCCCTTCCCAACGGGCGGTGGGCTGAATCCTTTGCAGACGACTTAAATACGCGACGGGGCATTGTAAGTGGCAGAGTGGCCTTGCTGCCACGATCCACTGAGATCCAGCCCCATGTCGCATGGATTCGTCCCTCCCCCACAACTTTCCTTCACCAAGTAAGGTTCGAAGATGCCATCAAAATCTGCACCGCAAAATCATGAGGACTAGAAATGGCTAAGTCCCTTGTAAGACATACCCTTGCACCCAATAAGGCCAGTGGAAACAACACTCAAAACTATATGTGCCAAATGCAAAAGATACTTGGCCGATTCATGCGGATGCCGTCGTCAGAGGCTACACTGCTAAGTCATGCTCAAGGCAAATGGTATAGTCCCTTATATGACATATACAATTACTCAATAAGGCCAGTGGCGAGCACACTCAAAAGTATATGTGCCAAGTGAACAAGATACTTGACCGGTTCATTCGGATGCCTTCATCAGGCTATACCAGTCATGGACAAGACAAAATGGTAAAGTCCCTTGAATGAAATACGTAATCACTCGATAAGGCCAGTCGCGAGCACACTCAAAACTATTTGAGACAAGTGACCAAGATACTTCAGCGATTCATGTGTGCAACTCATCACAAAGACCCTTACACGGACCCATGAACGGGCTGTACAGGGACACGGGAAAGAAGTGCTTGACATACTTCATGGACGGATGTGGACGCGCCCCATGGATCACCAGGCAAAAACACTTAAAGGGAGCCGTGAACGGGCTGTACGAGGACACGGGAAAAAACTGGCCGACAGCCGTCGTGGACGGAAGTTGACGCGCGCCATGGAAAACTGGGCGAAACCACGTACGTGGCACACGCC
>NW_021193036.1:0-947 GCF_002162155.2 Triticum dicoccoides | reverse complement strand
TATAACAAATTCTTTGGGCCATAAATAATGTTGCCATGTTTCTAAAGTCCGAACAAGAGCATATAATTCTTTATCATAAGTAGAATAATTCAGACTAGGCCCACTCAATTTTTCAGAAAAGTATGCAACAGGTTTGCCATCTTGTAATAACACACCTCCTAATCCAATTCCACTAGCATCACATTCAAGCTCAAAAGTCTTATTAAAATCAGGAAGTTGGAGTAAAGGAGCATGTGTCAACTTATCTTTCAATACCGTGAAGGCTTCTTTCTGTGCGGTACCCCAAAGAAAAGGCACATCTTTCTTTGTAAGCTCATTGAGAGGTGCAGCAATGGTGCTGAAATCTCTCACAAAACGCCTATAGAATCCAGCGAGGCCAAGAAAACTCCTCACTTGTGTGACCGTTTTGGGTTGCGGCCAACTCTCAATAGCTTCAATCTTGGCTTTATCAACTTCAATTCCCTGTGGAGTAACAACATAGCCAAGAAAAGATACTCGGTCGGTGGAAAAGGTGCACTTCCCAAGGTTACCAAACAAACGTGCATCACGTAGAGCAATAAAAACAGCACGTAAATGTTCCAAATGTTCTTCCAAAGATCTGCTATAAATCAATATGTCATCAAAGTAAACTACCACAAATCGTCCAATGAAAGCACGTAAAACTTCGTTCATTAATCTCATGAAAGTACTAGGTGCATTAGTTAACCCAAAAGGCATGACTAACCACTCATATAATCCAAACTTAGTTTTGAATGCTGTTTTCCATTCATCTCCCAATTTCATACGAATTTGATGGTATCCACTACGCAAATCAACTTTGGAGAATATTGTAGAGCCACTCAATTCATCAAGCATATCATCTAGCCTAGGAATAGGATGACGATAACGAATAGTAATATTATTAATGCCTCTACAATCAACACACATACGTGATGTACCATCCTTTT
>NW_021193035.1:0-2028 GCF_002162155.2 Triticum dicoccoides | reverse complement strand
GAATTTTATATTAGCGTGGATAACGAATTCCCGAGCTACAGTCTTAAGTAATTCTGTTACCTAGTTAGTGTTGGTGTAGTCTACCGTCGCTCACATCTTTTGGTCTAACATATCTGTAGTCTAACTATGTTGGTATGCATGATACCTTGCTGCTCTGTTGCCCTGACATTTCTGCATGGTTGTTTTGTGCTGCTGGCCTAATTAAACAAGTTAAATATGTATACTTCTTTGAGATAGAAATTCCATGCATGTTTACGAGGCACAAATTCTTTGAGATAACCATAACTGTACTAAAGTGGAAAATCATTGTCTTCTTTGTTCCTGACTATAAAAATTGATGCATGTGCCCTGTTCTAAAGTGGAAAATCATTGATAGCTTGTACTACTCATCTGTTCTAATATTTCCCTTGACTGACATGTGATGTGGTTCCCAGCCATGGATGAGCTACAACCGGATTAGCTAGGGTCAATTTCTGTTGCTGCTAATGCATATTGATCCATATGTTCTTGTTTCTGTACACATGGGCAGCTTACACCTAACTGACTGACTGACTGTTGATTTGTTCGAGCTGGTTTGTGTTGTTGGTGGTCATCTAGCTACTGATTTGGTGCTAGATGTTGTCAAAACAGAACCTCATCCATGGGCAGCTTACACCTACGGTTTTGTTCACCTTTGATTTCAGAGATGTTGTCAAACCAGAACCTCATCCAACCATCTGGAGTAATATCTTAGCGCGGTAGTTCCACAACTGCTGCTACTACTAGGCTAATATTCTCATTCATAAACTTCCTGAAAATGTCTTTTACGTACCTGCTACATGTGCATTGTCTCCATTGGAATTCTGCTCTTAAACTAGGCAATCATACACGATCTGCAACTTTGGGGTACCAAAATGTTTATTTTCGTAGGCAGTACACAACTGATCTGTAAATTAGCTGAATAAAGCATGTTCTAAGGTTTCCATAGAGTACTTGTTTGCTTCGTTTGGATGTACGGTTTGAGGGCAGCCATCTATTTAGTTTGTCGTCCAGAAATATATTACAGTCTGTAAAAGCAACCAATTCATGATAAGACTTGGTGTGGCTGATGCACATAGCTACTTTCAGTACCTTGTTAACAGTGTTGAGGACAAGTTAAATCCTGTATTGGTGTCCTGTTCTTGTAAACATTATGTAAAGCTAAAATTCTTCTGTGTCTTGCTTCCTGTGTCTTGCTCATTTGATATAAACATTATGTAGAGCTCTGTTTCTTCTTCTTTTGCTTCCTGTATGTATGTATGTGTCTGACGACGAAGTTGGTTTCTTCAGAATTGATCGAGTCTGACAAAGTTGTTCTGAACATTTCTTGAAACAGGGCGAGGCCGGTGATGACCATGCGGTGATGTCCCTGGGGTGGCGCCACTGTGCCCGACGCTTGCCCTGGTCACCGCAGTGGCGCTCCAGCGGCTTCCAGACCCTCTCCTGGATGTGGTGATGGTCACACCACAGCCGTGGTGTGGCTGAGCCTCTGCTACGGCTACAATGTCCCTCTAGTGAGCTCCTCCCCATTCCTTCTTCTCTGATGTAGCTCCTGCATGGCCTTGGCCATGATTTGGGTTGGACGTGGGGCTGTACTAGTTGCTGCTAGATGCTGTAACCAAGCATCAACTCCTACTGGAGCTCTCTGGTGATAAATTCATGTGGTTCTAGGGTCTGTCAGTAGCTGCCCACGTGTACTTGCTTTACATATGTGCCCCTGTGATGCTCTGGTGATATGGAGTGGCTGATATCAAAATCATGGTGGTGTTGATGCTTATCTTGCGTGTCTCTGGTGGTGGTGGTGTTGACAGCAGTTACACACCTAGCTTGTAACTAATATCATTACTGCTAATTTACCTCAAGTTAGTCTGAACATGGTTGAAATGAGCGCTGCTAATTTTGATGTCTAATATCAATTTTTACCCCAAGTCCTTAAGTAATTATTTTCATTACATCAAAGTTAGCTGAGAATATTGACTAGAATATTTTATGTATGACATGATGCATGTA
>NW_021193034.1:0-7319 GCF_002162155.2 Triticum dicoccoides | reverse complement strand
TGGCGGGGACGGCTCCTGCTCTGGTGACCGTGGCGGCGTGGGTGACCATGGCCCGACACCCACCGCGTCGGCCATCTCCGCCGTCATGGACGACCACCTCCACCGCTGGCCCACCAAGCGTGGGTTCCACCCGGCGATGGGGGCTCCTCCACCACCTCCTCCTTGACAGCCATGTCCAGCTTCGGAATGGCCACGTCGTTGACCGCAGAGAGGGCTAACTAGGTTTCGAGGCCCTCCCATTGGCATTCGCCGTGGGTGTTCATGGAGTCCTCCATGACCCGCCTCATTAGCTCGGCCTCCTCCTCGTCGTTCATGGGAGGAGGTGGTGGCGGGGATAGGGATGGAGAAGGTGTCGGCATGAGGACGCGCACCCGCGTACGCCCGCGGGTTTGGGGCGAGCTCAGAGCACGCTCTTGGCGAACAGGACGCGCAGCCGCGGGCTCGGAGGACGACCGACAAAAAAAGATTGCCGCCGCAGGTCGTGCTCGTCGCGGAGCCACGTTCCCACAACGGCTAATCTATGGTGTACCTGTGGTCGTACAACAGATATGGTGGTAAGCGGGCGCGGTCGCTCACCGGAACCGATGGGATGGGCACCCGATCCGCGGAGAGATGCCAGTTATTCGGGAGGTGGGCATCGCTCCACGGGAGGGGTGTTGCAGTCTCCCAATAGTGCCGGCAAATGTCGGCTTCGACATAGGGTCCTCTGCGCTACGGGGCCGGTGGCGGCGCGATGGCAAACACGGGTGGCGCAGAACTGGTGGAGCGGCGGCGACAGAAGGACGACCCGGCCTCATGGTCGTGCTGATCCAATGCCACCCCATGGCTGCCGGCGAGGAGGTGAATGAGAGGAAGTGGAAGAGCAGCTGCTCACTCGTGTCGGGGCTCGAGGAGGCAGCCGGGCTCAGAAGTGGAAGCTGTGGACTGCCCGGTCCACGGCTTCCACATTAAGAAGGACGACGACAGAGCGGTTGGGTGGCTGACAGTCGTGCGCCGTAAATGTGGGTGGTGGGAGGTGGGTGGGTGGCAGGGCCGGCCCTGAGGGGGGGCAGGGGGCGGTCGCCCGGGCCCCCCAAGCCAAGGGGCCCCCTCTCCAGGTATATGTATGAGCATTGGTACCTTGAATTCAGCCATTGGAGGCGCTCCAACTGCTGTTCTGTGTTCCAACGAAGAAGAAAGACGATACGTTATGTTTATGCTCTAGCGCAATGGGCCTTGGGCCTTTATTTCTTTATTAGTATTATAACGTGAGTTACGTGGTGGTGGGCTGGTTGTCTCAGGGCCTTTTTTAGCACAAAATAGCGATCCTGTTTTGAAAGATTGAGGCGATCGATTGATATATACCTTCCTCGTTTCCTTGCGGCGGCCGAAAAGCCAAAGCACACCCAGCCAAACCCTAGCAAAGTAAAATAAACGGCGGTGATCTACGAACTGCACGCACGACCAACGAGGCTTCCTGCCTGGGCGCACATCGTGGTGATAGCGAAACAGAGGTGCCGCACCGTAGGTATTTTTGTTTTTCCTGCTTTTTATGGCGTCCAAATTTATGTTATAAGTTACAGCTGATTATTTTATCACTATAATTTAGTATAAAATTTTCAGGATCCTTCTCTAGTCCTAATTTTCTTTTTGCATAGGCTGATCGTAATTGTCATATGGCCGGTTGTACATTTTATGCGATGGAATTTTCTCATGCCGTCAATTTTTTTGTTTGTTCGTGGATGGTTATAGGAGGATAGGTTATTGGTGGATAGACAACTTCTTGCCCACCTAATATATGGAGTTTTACTTGTGCGATTGTGTCTGATTTCACAATAGGTGTGTGAAAATCAAATTTACCTTTCGTCTAATATGAAACATCTATGCAACTTATTTCTTGGAGTAAGTAACTTAAGTTTCTTGACAAATTAATGATCCTATACATAGCTGTTAAATGGAATTTAGGCATGCTTATTATTATTTCGATGTTGTATTGAGGGGCCTCGGGTTCTAGGTTCGCCCCGGGCCCCCGATATCTCAGGACCGGCTCTGGTGGGTGGCTGCCACGCGGGCCCGAGGCAGACGCAGAGCAGGCGCGTGGGCGTCCATTTGCCATCTGGACGTAAATCAGGCGCAAGTTTGCGCTGGAAATATATAGGAGGTCCAAACGCTAAACGGATAAAAAATGGGATAATCAAATTTATACCCCTAGTTGTGTCACACTCGGCAGTTTTGCCCCTAATTTCGAAAAACCCTTGGTCTTGCCAAGTGCGTTTGGTCTCCTTATGCTTTTGCCCTTCCGTCCTAATTCCGTCCGGTCAAAGGCGTTTGACCGCTAGAGAGATATTTCTCTGGACCAATTTACCCCTCCTTTCAACTCCGGTCAAAAAAAAGAAAAGAAGAAACGTGACACTTACAAGTGGGCCCCAGTCACATAGAAAAGGGGGAAAAGCCAAAAAGAAAAATCAATCTCTCTTTTTCCTCTCTCACTCTCTCTGCTACCGGGAATGCAACAACAACAACGGCGAGGAATCGCCACCGGAGGGCGCGAGGCCACCCACGACAGCGATTGAGCGAGGAGGTGTCAGGCGAGGTCAACCCTGCAAGGGGCGGCGGCGCGATGCCGGGGAGTCCGAGATCGATGCGGGGCATGGGGGGCGCGGCGGAGACGGCGGATCCATCTGCGGGATGCTCGGGCTGGACCGGATTCGGCCAGGATGGAGGTCGGGGAGGCACTGGCGGCCAGCGACAGGGCACATGGGCAGGAGCTGCTCGTCTCCGGGCTCAGGGCGCCATGGCCATGGTGGTGTGAACCTGCGAGAGAACGGCGATGGGGCTCAGACAAGAAGAAACAGAGGGAGAAAGGAAGAAGAAGGGCGGCAGTGTCCTGCTGCTCGTTGCGGGCATCGCCATGGCAGCTGTTGATGTTGGGCTGCAGCGCCGGACTGGGTGCACGAACGCGAGTGGGGAATGTGGCGGCGCTGGAGGTCAACGGCGACAGATTCCAGCAGGCGGGGCGAGGTGGTTGTGGTCGCGCCGATCCGAAGGAGTTGTTGACGGATCTGGCACGGCTGCTCGCGGTGGCGCTCGAAACGGCCGTCGGCAGAGAACTACCAGGGCGGCGGCGGCTCCTGCTACACACAGTGAGAGAGATGGGAGGCGGGCACGCAAAGAGATAGGTGATGCACACTGAGAGAGGGAGAGGGGAAGGGCAAAATTGTCCAGAAAAATGTCTGACTAACGGTCAAACGCCTTTGACTGGACGGAATTGGGACGAAAGGGCAAAAGCATAAAGATACCAAACGCATTTGGGCAAGACCAAGGGTTTTTCAAAACTAGAGGCAAAACTGCCGAGTGAGACCCAACTAGGGCATCAAATTAATCATCCCATAAAAAATGGTGGCTACTAGGCGTAAGCCGGCTGATCTTAGAAAAGATCAGCCGCCTGCGCAGCCGTCTGATTTAGGGGTAGGTGGCCATTAGATGGTAGGCTCCCAACAACGCGTCTTCCTCTTCTTCCTTCGCATTCTTCTCTCGCGGTGCTCAGTCGTTAGAAGCAGCAGCCCCTCCTCAGTAGGCAAACTGAAGCGCTATCGTTTGCTGGAGCCGCCCGGCGATGCTCCAACGCAGCACCGGAGCCTCGACAAATGCTTCATCGCAGCACCGGCGAACCTGGCAATACTTCGCCGCAGCACCGGCGAACCCGGCGATGCTTCGTCGCAGCTCCGGCGCCTCGGCAATGCTTCATCGCAGCACCGACGAACCCGACGATGCTTTCTTGCAGCTCCCACGCCTCGACTATGCTTCGTCGCAGCTCCAACACCTCGACAATGCTTCATCGCCCGACGATGCTTTGTCGCTGCTCCGGCGCCTCGGCAATGCTTCATCGCAGCACCGGTGAGATAGACCGAACCTCGTGGTGAGATTCGATCTGTTGTTGCGGTCCGATCTTTCACGACACTCCATCACCAATAGCAGCAACCTCTCGCTCGCGCACGCGATGTACACGAAGTAGAGGGTTTGAACCTTGCGGCCCAGGACGAGAAAACCAATCTCGACGAAGGTACTCACGCGCAAAACAATTTCCACGAAGAGAAATCGCAACACAGAGGTTTTCTAAAGATCTCTCCAAAATTTGATATGGATGTCTACCCAAAAAAAACACATCGGGTCTATTTCATAAAAATATAACCTGTCTTTACAATGACCATACTCTGGCTATTTATACTAGTATAGCCGACCCTTCCATGGTTTGACCAACACACTAGGCACACCTCTAATTCAAAGGAAAAACAAACTTTTCCTACCAAAAGATAACAACCGACTTGATTTAATCTAAGGAAACAAAAATAACGATGACTTGTTTGGTTGGTGATGAGGCTTCTCGTGTAGTTTGCAGGTGGACCCCACCTGGTTCCTTTCAAAGAAAGCAAATCTTTAGCCTTCATGTACGTCACGGAGTACAATTCCTGATCGGGTGGCCGCACCTGATGGAACCTGTATTTGGTCAGGACTCTTTCCTGTATTGTAGCTATATAATGGAATAATTTCCCATGCATGCACGTGACCTTGCTTATCTCTGGCGCATCAATGTTGCATGCAGATTCTTTTGTTTGCTCAATTCTAGTTCTACATGTTATTGGCTGCATGCATACATAACTTGGTAACATGTGGCTAACTCATTCCTTGACGTGCATCTTGCTCTCATCAGTACAATACAAATTAGCAATCGGGCTCGAGACAAAGTATTGTTCTGCATCTCCGTAGATGATAGGCAGGTACCTTGATATATATGGTGCATATACATCCTTAGGATAAGGTGAAATAGCAGTAACGCTGGTAGTGACAGAACACACGGTCGTATTAACCGGCAAGCCCGACAATGCTTTGTCGCTGCTCCGGCTCCTCAGCAGCACGCGGCGACGGCGGATGCAGCGACAGCACGCGGCGGCGACGGCGGATGCAACGACAGCACGCGGCGGCGATGGCGCATGCTCCTATGCAGCACACGGCGACGGCGGAAGCTTGCTACGATGCAGCGGCGACGACGGCGCATGCTGCTATGCAGCCGGCGATGGCGCGGTTCCAACGGCGGATGCTGCGTTGGAACATCGTGTGTGGTAGTGCTGGTGGCTACGGATGGGAAGTAGCCATCGCTGCCATGCACTTGGAGAAAGACCAGAGCAGTTTGAGAAGACGAGGGGCTCACATGCTCGCCTTGAAGGAATTCCGGAGGAAACCCTAGATCTCCATGGGATCGAGCGATGGCGGTGCTCTTGCGTCATAGTCCCTCTTCAGGGCATCGTTTTGGAGTTTGCTACGGTCAAAGGAACCAGCGAGGCCGGCGGCATACGCTAGGCGGCGCAACTACCGATGAAAATCGCGCCGACTACGGTCATGGCGGATGATGGCGGCATCTTTGATGTCCTTTCCTTGTCAAGGCATCGTCGTTGCAGTTGGCGTCATCAGGCTCGGGATGCTCCGGGGGAAACCCTAGATCTGGATCTCCCGGATCGGACGATGATGGCGTTCTTAGCAGCGCTTTCCCTCATGGGGGCATCGTTTTGGAGCAAGTGATGGCTGGAGGTGACAAGAGGAGGAGCGGTGCTTCATCACACACATTGATGGGGTCGGATCTCGATGGCATGACGCTCTGGAGATTACGCGTCTGATGTGCGATGATGGACTCGCGCAAGAGGTCGACGCTGTCTGGCGTCGTGGTGGCGTCGGCGGCAGCTAGACCGGGCAACGTTCATGCAGCAGTACAACTCTGAAGATGGATTGGTGGCAGGTGGCTGCGGCGGCCTCATACCCGGCAGGCGTCCTGGTTGAGGAGCACGCCGGACTGGTGGGTGCCCATACCCGGCAGGCGTCCTGGTTAGGACCTCAGGTCTTAGATGTTAGGTTTGGCTGTGAGGTCTGTTTGGTACTGGGCCAGACTATCAGCATCCCTTCATCAATTGGATAGGAGTGGCCATACTTTTGTTGCCTAGAAGGTGGCTTTAATCTTACTGTTGTATGACTTTGTAAGATCTTGTGTGAATAATTAATAAAGGGGCTGCATGCATCATTCAGATGCAGAGTCCGGGTCCTCCTCCATTTTTTAAAAGAAAGCTAATGAAAAATTGTACAAATCTGTTTTCTGAATTGTACTACCAAGAGGATTGACCTATAAAGCTAAATCTGTTTTCTGAATTCTGCCCTTCTGTAATGACTGCCTTTTTCTAATTCATATGACTCCGTTTACTTCATTGTGATCAGATGTCACAAAGCTCTCATCGGGCCTTCCTCACGGGAGACAACTGGTATATATTCTCCAATATTTGGGGGATACAGATGTCAGAGAATGATTATGTTTGGGAACTAAAAGATCAAGAAGGGAAACGAGAAATTAGAAATAAACGCACTCATCATCCAACCGAAGAATGAAAAGGAAAACAAAACGGGACAGGCTAGAGGCCAGTCGACTGAAAATATAATTTGGATCAGTCGACTGGCCATAAAATTGCTTCAGTCGATAACCGTACATCTTCAGCAGCGGTGAGACGCTAGGTTGGAAGAGCTGACCGTCCCGGATCAGTGCAATGCGGAGAGCTGTCCGACGATCCATCATGTGCATGCAGTCTGCCTCGTCGGACGTAGCTCCGTTGATTCCTCGCTAGGTACATATTTTTTTTGTTAACCAATAATCAAAAGAAGAAAAAGGGATGGTCGTCTAAAGTTTGGATTTGCTATGGTGTCACCTTAAAGAATAGATGGAAAAAGCTAAAGTCAAACAAGAAAATATGAAGTTTTCTAAGAAAAGATTTAAAAATTATGAAAAAAATTGCACGTAATTTACACAGACATTGCACATTCTCATAATATGCAAAGTAAACATATACTAGTGGAAGGTTTGCAGTTTTTTTTGAAGATTTCCGAGAACAAATAAAGCAGTGGTATTGGTATTACCCTTAAATAGAAAAATAAAATCATAAAATCAAAATAATGAAGTCTTATAAGGAAAATGAATTAGAGACATTGGTATATATCACCCTTAAAGAAGAAATGAAACAAAAATAATGATAATAAATTGCACGCAATTTGCATAGAAATTCTGCATTTTTATAATATGCAAGAATAAGCATATAATAGTTGAATTCTCCAAAAGAAACAAAGAAGAAATAAATTGGTGGCATTAATATTACCCTTAAAGAAGTAAGAAAACAAAATTAAATAAGCTAAATCAAAATCATTAATTTTTCTAAGCAAGATGTATTAGTGACATTGGTATTACCCTTTAGGAAGAAAGAAAATGAAAAAATCTTTTAAAAACATGGACACGTCTTTACATTGAAATT
>NW_021193033.1:0-993 GCF_002162155.2 Triticum dicoccoides | reverse complement strand
GTTTCTAAAAGTTTGGGGATGCGATGCTTATGTCAAGAAACTTCAACCTGAAAAGCTCGAACCCAAGTCGGAAAAATGCGTATTCATAGGATACCCTAAGGAAACTGTCGGGTATACCTTCTACTTAAGATCCGAAGGCAAGATCTTTGTTGCCAAGAACGGATGCTTTCTGGAAAAAGAGTTTCTCTCGAAAGAAGTAAGTGGGAGGAAAGTAGAACTCGATGAAGTACTACCTCTTGAGCGGGAAAGTGGCGCAGCGCAGGAAACCGTTCCTGTGATGCCCACACCAACTGAAGAGGAAAACAATGATGATGATCAAGGTACTTCGGATCAAGTTACTGCTGAACTTCGTAGGTCCACTAGGACACGTTCCGCACCAGAGTGGTACGGCAACCCTGTCCTGGAAATCATGTTGTTAGACAACAATGAACCTTCGAACTATGAAGAAGCGATGGCGGGCCCGGACTCCAACAAATGGCTTGAAGCCATGAAATCCGAGATAGAATCCATGTATGAAAATAAAGTATGGACTTTGACAGACTTGCCCGATGATCGGCGAGCGATAGAAAACAAATGGATCTTTAAGAAGAAGACGGACGCGGATGGTAATGTTACAATCTATAAGGCTCGACTTGTCGCTAAGGGTTATCGACAAGTTCAAGGGATTGACTACGACAAGACTTTCTCTCCCGTAGCGAAGCTGAAGTCCGTCCGAATCATGTTAGCAATTGCCGCATACTATGATTATGAGATATGGCAAATGGACGTCAAAACGGCATTCCTTAACGGGCATCTTAAGGAAGAACTGTATATGATGCAGCCGGAAGGTTTTGTCGATCCTCGGAACGCTAACAAAGTATGCAAGCTCCAGCGATCCATTTATGGACTGGTGCAAGCATCTCGGAGTTGGAACATTCGCTTTGATGAGATGATCAAAGCGTTTGGGTTTATGCAGACTTATGGAGAAGCCTGCGTTTACAAGAAAGTGAGTGG
>NW_021193032.1:0-1756 GCF_002162155.2 Triticum dicoccoides | reverse complement strand
TTTCCCTTATTACTCGAGCGAGGTTATAGTAATGTAATTGATGAGTTATGCATGCGTGCGCATGTACCACTATGTTCTTCTGGAGATTAAGCTTGAGCCGGGACTAGTAACCGTCTTATACTCGAGACGGAAAGATCCCAAAACCTATGCGGACATGACTGAATTGCTCAACAAGTAAGTTCAATCGATCATTATCGCACCATATCGACAAATTTTTGTTCATTTCCTGATATCTCAAGTAATAATAATTATTTTCTTTGTCTTGCAGGGTTTGGAAACAGTTCACCGCAGAAGCTCCGGGACTGCCAAAGGAGCTGCGATATACATACCCGAAAGTAAGTACTACTGGCTAGCTAGTTGCGCGCATCTCCCATTGATTCTATAGATATACTTTCATCAATGCCATTTATAATGCTTCATTATCAGTTTGATTGACCTCTATTTTTCATAAAGTGCTTGTGGCAGGAACAAGGGAATGATTTCTATGGATACTACGTGTGCGAGTTCATCCACAACGCGACTTTGAAAAACAAGCCGGGCTACTCTCAAAGACAATATGAAGTGCGTAAGCAATAATATTCACAATTTTATTTTATTACACCATCATTTCTGTTGAGTTTCATTCATATATATGTATTAATTAACCCCCTTCTTCAAATTAGACGTGGCAGATGCGGAATGAACTCCTAGAACCAGATCGCATGAAAGAAATTCAAAAGGAATTGGCGGGATTCTTTCTTGACCACGTCATCAATAAAGCCGGAGAATACCATGTGGAAGTTGATTTTAATTGCTAGGGATTGTAATTAAGAGATCTTATATATTGTACATGTATGTAGCCAGTACCGTCGGATACATGATACGAAAACTTGTTGTTCGACCAATCTCTCCGAAAAGGAGAGGTCGATCGATCACTTCTCTCGGTATGCATGACGAACTTCTGTACTCAATGATTCTCTTGATCACTTATGTATATAGTATGTAGCGTCGACCAAGCACGGACATAAGAGAGGACACTTCTTTCTATTAATTGGCTAGCTAACACAATATATGAAACACCTAAATTAACCCCCCAAAACCCCAAACCCCCCTTCAAAAAAAACCCAGCCACTGGAATGCTGACGCGTGGATGCCTTTTGATCCCGGTTGATGCCACCAACCGGGACCAAAGGCCCCCCTGACTGGGCTCGACGCACAGGCCACGTGTAGGCACATTGGTCCCTGTTCGTGTTTGAACCGATACTAATGGATGGAGGTATTAGTAACGATCCATTAGTCCCGGTTCATGAACCGGGACTAAAGGCCCTTACGAACCGGGACTATTAGGTGTTTTTCTACTAGTGGCAGAGAACTAGACATTGCATTACTTTGTGAACTTGTTGATGTTCATGTAATCAGCATCAATGAAGTCGGGATGGTGACGTGGTGTTCGAGCTGTTGAGGAGCATCAGTGACTCAATGATTGATGATGGGCTGATCAACAAGGTACCATTTTCTTAGCATCCCTTGTGCTGTGGGGAGAAAATTCTGAATTTTATCGCCTTCAATGACAGCAAAACCGTTGTCACCCTTTATCTCTGTTGTGGTCCAAGTATAAGAACAAACATTGACACTACAGTACATGCTTCTTTCACTTCTCTTGCTGTAGCTGAGAACCGTTTCATTTGTCAATCAGACATACAATAGGCAATCGTTTCTCGCAGCACGTGTACCATTTCATATGCGCTGAAGTTTTAAAAAGGTGCAGGCGATGGTA
>NW_021193031.1:0-1466 GCF_002162155.2 Triticum dicoccoides | reverse complement strand
GCGGTCTTTTCGCCCGCGATTTGAAACTATGGTTGTTAATGACTTTTACCGATCACATTTAGATCCCAAAATTCTATAAATACGGGAAATTAGATTAGGGGCATATGGCGGTCTCTAACGCTCTTGATATTCTCTAACAATAGTGATCAAAATTTAAAATTAGATACTTTTGCAGGTTGCCACCGTGTCGAGTCACCAACTGAAACTTCTCACCAACGCCGTCGATGACGTAATTAAGGTGTTCCCTTAATTAATTTCTCCAATCTTATTCAATAAAGCAAAGTGGATATATTTGTTTGTTTGTACTGTGCGCAGGGCTTTGAGATGAATGCGAGACCTCTTCAGAAGGTGAATGGCAGAGATATTAGCTTTTTCTGCCCTGATGATGACCATGAACGCTATTACGCTGCTGCTGACCATTAATTAGCTCTATACTTGAGCCAACCTGTCGGATTGACAGCATGTGTGTTAATGTAAGATAATATCATTATATACCTTCATTTGACTAGCTTACTATTGTCGGCAAATAATTGTTTCTAATGAAAACTACATATTTTGACATGTCCTCAGTTGTTGGCAACGGCGAAGAAGAGCGATGACATGGAACATTGCAAACGATCGTGACTCTGCCACAAGCAGGGATGTTTGTTGGCCTTGGCACGGTTCTTATAATTCCTTAATAAAGTCGAAGTCACATACGTGTCGCTGTTGATATCTTCAATACTTGGATAATAAGAGTCCAATCTAGTATGCTATCTTATTTCATTAGTAGAAAAGGTGGCAACGGTCCAGGCCGGGTCAGCCCATTAGTCCCGGTTCAGTTCAGAATCAGGACCAATGGGGGCATTGGACCCGGTTCGTGAGCCCAGGGCGCCGGCTGGGCCACGTGGGCCATTGGTCCCGGTTCATCTGGATCTTTTGATCCCGGTTGGTAGGACGAACCGGGACCAATGGGCCTCGCTCCTGGCGCATCACCATTGGTTCCGGTTGGTGGCTTGAACCGGGACCAAAGGCTCCCCTTTAGTCCCGGTTCATGCCACCAACCGGGACCAATAAGATGCCTATATATACCCCCTCGCGTAAGAGCAGAGCACACTGCTCTGTTTTTTCTGGCCGAGCGGGAGAGAACTTGGTGGTGCTCTAGCTCACCTCCTATGCACACAAGGTGTTCGATGGAATGCCCGAGCCACACTACTTAAGCTTTCTCCTCTCCAAGCTCGACCTCCAAGCTCCATTTTCCTCAATATTTGTCTAGGTTTAGTGGTCCGTCGCGCCCCGTCCCCGTCTTCACCGCCGTCGATCACCCGCGCCGAGCTCATCGCTGGCACCACCGTGGTGAGCCTCTTGTTCTTATCTTCTTTCTGAAAAGAAAAATATTCTTACTTGTATGTTTACATAGATACTTGTATTATTTTCTTACTTTTATTATTGCATCTTATATAGTGCGATGGTTTTGGTATCCGCCC
>NW_021193030.1:0-967 GCF_002162155.2 Triticum dicoccoides | reverse complement strand
GAACTGTGGGGAAAGAGACGAGACGAGGGGCGATTCGAGGGTTGGCGGCGAATTCGGTATTTGAGAAATCTGGGCGCAGAAGGGGACGGTGGAGAAGAGAGATTTTGCAGGGCTGGAATTGGGGCCGCCAGATATTTCAATCCGAAACGTGGAAGTGCGAACTTATATTGTCGTCGTCCTTTTTTTGGGGGTGGGGAGGGGGGTGGGGGGGTGGGTCGCTGGGTGCTACGCGTCCGTCCGACACACGCGACCACCCTGACAGGACTATGCTTCGGTGCCTTAAGGCACCTGCCTTTGTGTCCATGACATATGGGCCCAACAGGTGGCTGGCCCACATGTCAGTGACCCAAAGGCAGTTGCCTTTAAGGCACCGAAGCAGCATCCACCCCGACACGACCCTGGTTTGCCTGGTGCACCTACATTTGAGAATGCAAACGAATCTTCTTTCATTTGCAAATGAATCTGTATGTATTACCATGCCCGTGTTTTCCTTGCAATAATTAGTCATTCAAAACGAGATACTCCATCCATTCACTTTTGTAAGTCGTTTCAGACAACTTAAAATGAACTGTTTTGCACATTGTCTGAAATGTCTTCAAGGTCTTATAAAAGTGAACAGAGGGAGTATTATAAATTCATTAATGAGGAGTTATTTGAAAAAAAATTGAAACGGTACCCACGCTAACGTGGATTAGAGTGTGTGTCACATAATTAGTTATTTGAATTAGAGTGTGTGTCACGTAGTTAGTTATTTGAATTAGAGTGTGTGTCACGTAGCGATCTCCAATTCTAACGTGGATTTCGCATTTCACTGTATCCATGCTACTTTTTTAATACAAATTCATATGTATATGATGAACACCATGGTAGTGAGAAAACTTTTGGATGGATTCAAACATATGACCTACAAAATAGCACAACAAACTGAGTCAATGTCAACTTTTTGAAACTTAGTATGGCACGAATT
>NW_021193029.1:0-1010 GCF_002162155.2 Triticum dicoccoides | reverse complement strand
TATCCACTACGCAAATCAACTTTGGAGAATATTGTAGAGCCACTCAATTCATCAAGCATATCATCTAGCCTAGGAATAGGATGACGATAACGAATAGTAATATTATTAATGCCTCTACAATCAACACACATACGTGATGTACCATCCTTTTTCGGCACTAGAATAATAGGAACAGCACAAGGACTAAGGGATTCGCGTATATAACCTTTGTCGAGAAGCTCTTGTACTTGACGCATAATCTCCTTCGTCTCCTCTGGATTGGTATGGTATGGTGCACGGTTTGGCAGTGAAGCACCGGGAATTAAGTCAATCTGATGCTCAATCCCTCGAATAGGCGGTAATCCCGGTGGCACGTCTTGTGGAAAGACGTCAGCGAACTCCTGCAAAATGTTAGTGACAGCAGGAGGCAAAGAGGAAGGCACGTCCTCGAACGAAAATAATGCCTCTTTGCACACAAAAGCATAGCAAACAGATTTGCTGAAATCTAGCTCATCAATATCAGATTTGGTGGCAAATAAACATGCACTTTTCAATTTAATTTTAGAAGCAACACTAGATGGTTTATTATTAGGCTTCATTTGTTGCTCAAATTCTTTTGCCACAATCTGATTTTCACTCTTATTCGTCTCCTGTTTTGCTTTATTAGCTCTATTAATATCATCTTTCAAAATGGAATCAGGAGTCATAGGAAGCAAAGTAATGTTTTTATCCTTATGAACAAGAGTATAGTGATTGTTTCTACCATGGTGTACAGAATTTTTATCAAATTGCCATGGTCTACCAAGTAATAAGGAACATGCTTGCATAGGTACCACATCACAATCAACATAATCAGCATATGTAGAGATACTAAAATGCACACGAACAGTACGTGTTACCTTAACCTTGCCGCTGTTGTTGAACCATTGGATGTAGTAAGGATGTGGATGTGGTCTTGTGGTGAGAGAAAGCTTCTCCACCATCTCCATGCTAGCCAAGTTGTTGCAGCTCCCTCCATCTATGATGACGCG
>NW_021193028.1:0-2846 GCF_002162155.2 Triticum dicoccoides | reverse complement strand
AGAACTTTCTTGGTGTCTTGTACTCATCTAGCATTGTTCGAGCCATCTCAATGAGGGTTCTGTTTTTGCGCTCAACAATGCCGTTTTGCTGAGGTGTGTACGGAGCAGAGAACTCATGAGTGATTCCCATTGTATCCAGATACAGATCAAGTCCAGTGTTCTTGAATTCAGTGCCATTGTCACTTCTGATGTGCTTGATCTTCATGCCATAATTGTTCATTGCTCGATTTGCGAAGCGCCTGAAGACATCTTGCACTTCAGTCTTGTAAAGAATTATATGAACCCATGTGTATCTTGAGTAGTCATCAACAATGACGAAGCCATAGAGACAGGCAGTTGTTGTGAGGGTGGAGTAGTGCGTAGGTCCAAATAAGTCCATGTGTAACATCTCAAAGGGTTGAGATGTTGTCATGATTGTCTTCGAGGGGTGCTTTGCCCTTGTCATCTTTCCAGCTTCACAGGCTCCACACAGATGATCCTTCTTGAACTTGACATCCTCGATGCTAATGACATGCTTCTTCTTGACGAGTGAGTGTAAGTTCCTCATGCCAGCATGTCCTAGCCTTCGATGCCAGAGCCAGCATTCTGAAGCTTTTGTGAGAAGA
Source organism: Triticum dicoccoides (assembly GCF_002162155.2). Taxonomy (NCBI): domain Eukaryota; kingdom Viridiplantae; phylum Streptophyta; class Magnoliopsida; order Poales; family Poaceae; genus Triticum; species Triticum dicoccoides. The sequence continues at coordinate 2,241 of NW_021193028.1, read as the reverse complement.
CATACGGCAAGCTGTGGACCTGCTAAGAAATCTACCATGTATAGATCATCTTTTCGATACCCTTCAAAGACTAGAGATTTGTTAGATTCCATTAGTACAAGGCAACAATATTTGCCAAATATCATAATCATGTTCAAGTCACAAAGCATTGAGTCAGACATTAAGTTGAAACCAAGGGATTCAACAAGCATCACTTTATCCATGTGTTGATCCTTTGAGATTGCAACTCTACCTAGACCCAATACCTTGCTTTTACCAGTGTCAGCAAATGTAATGTGACTTTTGTCGGATGGACGTAAGGTTGAGTCCATGAGAAGACTTCGATTACCAGTCATATGATTTGTGCATCCACTGTCCATAATCCATTCTGAAGCTTTTGGTGATGTACCCTACAGTGCAGTTAGGAGGATAGGCTTCACAAGAGTGTTGTGAAGCATAAGCATTTGACACATATAGGGACAGTCACAGCTTATAACAAAGTTAGGACATAGTATGGCTGATAAGAAATTCAGATGTGAAGCATATAGAATGACATTTTATCGTGCGTCCTCAGTGAGTTTTAGGTCCCCAGCAATAGTATCGGACGCCATTGATTGCTGGCTGGAGACCGTTTTCTGCAAAAGAGAGTTAGTTCTTCTTTTCCACCCACATCTTCAGTGGGGGCTTAGAAGCAATGAGTCTAAGTGCAGCATCTGAGAATTTTGGCTTTGAAGCCCTAGCAAATAGCCTTGTAGGAGATGAATGATACTCATATGAATAAGTAGAAAAGTTCTTAGTCCTATGAACATAGCGGTTCGAAGATACATGCCCATATTCATAAGTCTGAGCCTGATTTCCCCGCAAAACATTGGCGTTAGGGTGACTCATGTGAGTCCTGTATCTGTATGAAGCCTTTGGGCCACATGAAGCTATAGGTCTGGGGTTTGTCTTCTTCCTTGGTGGTGTCATGACGACATTCACAGGAAGATTCTCAATGTACCGCTTAGGTACCCAGATCTTCTTCATAGGTGGTCCATTCCTGCAGTTAGTACCAATGTACCTGGCAAACACTTCACCATTCTGGTGTTTGAACAGCTTATAGTTTGCATCAAAGGATTCATCAATGATAATAGGATTAGCACAGGTAAAGCCAGATAAGGTGGATGGATCTACTGAAGGTTCCTTTGCATCAACCCATGTGGTTTTGGGGTACTGCTCAGGCTTCCAGTACGAGCCATCAACATTCATTTTCCTTTCGAACCCAACACCCTCCTTCCTAGGGTTTCGGTTCAGAATCTGCTTTTTGAGGACATCGCAGAGAGTCTGATGTCCCTTCAAACTTTTGTACATCCCTGTTTCAAGCAATATCTTCAACATAGCATTTTCATTAGCAACAGTAGTGGTATCCTCCGCAGAGGGGTTAGTGACCACATCAGTAGGTGAAGACAATGAAGCAGTAGCGGCAGTGAAACATTCAGCAACAGATGTAGCATTATCACGCTCAATGCATTTTAGACATGGTGGTTCAAATCCATCCTGAGCAGAACTGATCTGTTGAGCGCGAAGTGACTCATTCACCTTTTGAAGATCTTCATGAGCCGCTCTCAATTTTTCAAGCTCTTGTTTCCTTTGAAGATAATCATAGGAGAGCCTTTCATAAGTAGTTGAGAGCGATTCATGACGACCTTCAAGTTCTTGGTACTTAGCATGCAGATTTTTTATGTCATCAACTAAGGACTGTGAATGTGTCATTTTAGCGTCCAACAGGTCATCGCTTTTGTCTAACAGTTTTTGAGTATGTTCCATAGCCTTTTGTTGTTCAGTTGCAATTTTAGCAAGTGTTTTGTAGCTGGGTTTGGATTCACAATCAGAGTCATCTTCACTTGAAGTTTGAAAGTAAGCATCGCGTGATTTTACCTTGGCACCACGTGCCATGAAGCAGTAGGTGGGAGTAGGATCGTCTTCGTCATTAGCTTCAGCGTTGGTGTGGAAGTCATTGTCTTTAGTGTTGAAGATGGACTTGGCAACATAGGCTGTGGCTAGAGCCAGACTTGCAACGCCAGGGTCAGACTCCTCTCCAGACTCCACCTCCGCCTCCTCCGAAGCAGACTCCTCCTCTGAATCCATTTCCTTGCCAACAAAAGCACGAGCCTTGCCAAATGAGCTCTTCTTGTATGATGAAGACTTGGAAGAAGACTTAGAAGATTTTGAGGATTTCTTCTTCTTCTTTTCATCGGAATCATATTCCTTGCTTTTCTTCTT
>NW_021193027.1:0-1609 GCF_002162155.2 Triticum dicoccoides | reverse complement strand
AATCACATGTATAAATAACGTAAAACTGATATATACCTCATATGTCTCAGCGGAAACAATCAATCGGGTGTGGAGTCCCATCAACGCCATCGGCAGGTTGAGTGTCGACCGTAACCCTGTACCATACTCTTACTTGTCGGAAGAAAATATCTGCAACATGATACGTTGCAGCCGTGTAGGTCAGTACATTGAATGTACCGGCAAGATCACAACATGAGAAAACAGATGATAAAACTATACTATATGCAATATGGCTTTGTGGCTCTGGGTCTGAGTTTTATTTGCGTAAAAGCTGGTTTTATTTTCCCTACATCAAAGGAATAAATGAAGTCTGTACTATGGAGTTTTCTATCATGACATGGTTCCGCCAACCGATGTCTCATAGCCCAAAATCATCATAAGTTGCCCACAATTAAGTTATCAATCCGGTGTTGAGAGTTCCGAGATAGATCCAAGTCCAGAGGCTCAAGTTGTCCATAACCGGGGACACGGCTAATCGATTAGGTTTTAACCCTCTGCAAAGGTTTGTACACTTTACCCGCAAGATTCGATCCCTCTCTTTATGTTCTCGCACTTCAGGGTGTTTGAGAACAAGACGACCGAAACATGGTCTTCCGAAGAGTTCCCCTGACCACTGTCCGGTGCTCATCCAATCCTACCGTCGTTCTACATCTGCTAGCACCGTCCCAGCCAGAGTCACCAGTAAGGTCAACCAAGCCAAAGCCCATAATGACTTGCGGTTGCACAGGTAAGCTTCCGGGCATGAAGTATTCTTCCGTCTCTTTGAGTCTGGGTGAAGCGTTCCGCAAGATGTCATGGCGCTTCTCCATGCATCCCGGCCATCCACTGGTTTCTCGAGGGTGCCCGTCAATCGTCCTTCACCCAGTAGTGTGTATTGAATTCTTGTCTCGAGTCTTGAAGTCTTGAGGCCTTGAAGATGCAGTCCTTGCAGATGCCATCATGAAGTTGTCGTCATTGACGTAGAGTCCTTCATTCTCACACCACTCCCGAGCACTCATACCAAACCCCGTCTACTATAGCGTAGCATTAAAACTATATAACGTCCCGGGCTTGGTAACAGGGAGATGGGTTCCTACCTCATGCATTTTACTCAACTACAAGATTCAATAACACTACTGGATGGATTGTTGCAAACATGACACTAAATGCAATAAAAACATAGGTATGAAAAACATGGTCAAAGTGAACTTGCCTGGTAATACTTGATGAAGATTATAACGCTCTCAGAAAATTTGATAGAACTATTCGTCACTCTCCGAAGAAAATCTAAACAAGTCAAACAAGCAATCATAATTATTTATTTAATATAATATTCCAAAATTTAGAATTTTGGGATGTTACAACTCATCGTTATCGTTGCAAGCTAAAATAGCAGCAGAAGCTTCTCTATCAAAAATATAACCTTCAGGAATAACAGACCTATCCTCATCATCATTTTCATCAATATTATCAGATTCAATAATTTCTTTCTCTCTAGCCCTAGCAATTTGTTCATCAAGAAATTCACTAAGGGGCACAGTAGTATCAAGCATAGAAGTAGTTTCGTCATAAGTATCATGCATAGCAGAAGTGGCATCATCAATAACAT
>NW_021193026.1:0-1599 GCF_002162155.2 Triticum dicoccoides | reverse complement strand
AATAAACAGAGTAACCATTATTCTCCTTAAATGAATAACCGTATTGCGATAGACGTAATCCAATCATGTCTATGCTCAACGCAAACACCAAATAACAATTATTTAGGTTTAACACCAATCTCTTTGGTAGAGGGAGCGTGCGATGCTTGATCATATCAAGCTTGGAAAAACTTCCAACACATATCGTCAGCTCACCTTTAGCTAGTCTCCGTTTATTCCGTAGCCTTTTGTTTCGAGTTACTAACACTTAGCAACCGAACCGGTATCTAATACCCTGGTGCTACTAGGAGTACTAGCAAAGTACACATTAACACAATGTATATCCAATATACTTCTATCGACCTTGCCAGCCTTCTTATCTACCAAGTATCTAGGGTAATTCTGCTCTAGTGGTTGTTCCCCTTATTACAGAAGCACTTAGTCTCGGGTTTGGGTTTTACCTTGGGTTTCTTCACTAGAGCAGCATCTGATTTGCTGTTTCATGAAGTATCCCTTCTTGCCCTTGCCCTTCTTGAAACTAGTGGTTTCACCAACCATCAACAATTGATGCTCCTTCTTGATTTCTACTTTCGCGGTGCCAAACATCGCGAATACCTCAAGGATCATCATATCTATCCCTGATATGTTATAGTTCATCACGAAGCTCTAACAGCTTGGTGGCAATGACTTTGGAGAACCATCACTGTCTTATCTGGAAGATCAATTCCCACTCGATTCAAATGATTGTTGTACTCAGACAATCTGAGCACAAGCTCAACGATTGAGCTTTTCTCCCTTAGTTTGCAGGCTAAGAAAATCGTCGGAGGTCTTATACCTCTTGACATGGGCACGAGCCTGAAATCCCAATTTCAGCCCTCAAAACATCTCATATGTTTCGCGATGTTTCAAAAACGTCTTTGGTGCCTCAACTCTAAACCGTTTAACTGAACTATCACGTAGTTATGAAAACGTGTATGTCAGATGTTCGCAACAACCACAGACAACGTTCGAGGTTCAGCACACTGAGCGGTGCATTAAGGACATAAGCCTTCTATGAAGCAATGAGGACAATCCTCAGTTTACGGACCTAGTCCGCATAATTGCTACTATCAACTTTCAACTATTTTTTTTCTCTAGGAACATATCTAAACAGTAGAACTATAGCGTGAGCTTACGACATAATTTGCAAAAACCTTTTGACTATGTTCAGGATAATTAAGTTCATCTTATGAACTCCCACTCAGATAGACATCCCTCTAGTCATCTAAGTGATTACATGATCCGAGTCAAACTAGGCCGTGTTCGATCATCACGTGAGACGGACTAGTCATCATCGGTGAACATCTTCATGTTGATCGTATCTTCTATACGACTCATGTTCGACCTTTCGGTCTCCGTGTTCCGAGGCCATGTCTGTACATGCTAGGCTCGTCAAGTTAACCCTAAGTGTTTCGCGTGTGTAAATCTGTCTTACACCCGTTGTATGTGAACGTTAGAATCTAACACCCGATCATCACGTGGTGCTTCGAAACACGAACTGTCGCAACGGTGCACAGTTAGGGGAGAACACTTCTTGAAATTGTTGTAAGGGATCATCTTATTTACTACCGTCGTTCTAAG
>NW_021193025.1:0-998 GCF_002162155.2 Triticum dicoccoides | reverse complement strand
GCTGGAGGCCGTGGACAGCGCTGACCGTAGGGGTGGGCTGTGATGCGGTAGGCACGTGGCCGGGTAAACCGGGCGCCCGTTTGGTGTCACGGAACCCTGTTCACATCGTTTGGGGCTGTGAGCGAAACTCCGGCCGGATCTCCTCATGGATGGAACCCGAATAGGCGATAAACCTGGACTAGAGACTTGAGTGTTTAGGTAGGTCGTGGTCTACACCCACGTCGGCTTTCGCTTGAAGTCTGCCGAGCACATGTCGTGTGCAGACGCTAAGTGGTGGAAACATGTATGAAGAAGTACACCCCTGCAGGGTTAACATCATCTATTCGAATAGCCGTGTCCGCGGTAAAGGACTTCTGGGTTGCTTATATCAGTTCATAGACAAGTGAAAGTGGATACTCTAAAATACCCAAGATAAGCGTGAGTGCTATGGATGGCGTTCTCGTAGGGAGACGGGAGCGGATCCATAGTGGTGTATCGATATGGTGAATATGTGGACTCGTGTGCGCCACCTCAAAAGAGTTACTTGCAGTCGTAGTTCAGGATAGCCACCGAGTCAAAGCTGGCTTGCTGCAGTTAAACCCCACCATCCCTTGTTGATAATGATGCATATGTAGTTAGTTCTGATGTAAGTCTTGCTGGGTACATTTGTACTCACGTTTGCCTATTTTATGTTTTTGCAGAGAGACTTCGGTCTCACTAGTAGTTTCGCGTGGACTTCGACGTTTAGCTTGTTACCTCAGCTACGATCTTGTGCCTCGGCAGGATCTGATAGATAGTCAGGCTTCTCAGCCTTTTTCATTTATAGATGTCTGTACCCAGACATGATAGCTTCCGCTTGTGCTTTGACTTGTGTGCTCTGAATGTTGGGTCGTGAGACCCCTGTTTGTAATATCTCGCTCCTCGGAGCCTATTGAATAAATACTTGAGTCGTAGAGTCATTTTGTGATGCCATGTTGTATTGCACATATCGAGCATATTGTGTGTATGCTATTGAAATG
>NW_021193024.1:0-1690 GCF_002162155.2 Triticum dicoccoides | reverse complement strand
TTTTAGCAATGTTATCCATTCTTCCATGAGGAAACTGTAAGACTTATTCCATAAGTTGTTCCTGATGGGTCCTTTGTGTATCCAAGGTCTGACCTTGCTTGAAGGCCATGTCAATGCTATCTCGAAGCATGTCACTGGTACTTCGATTTTCAACAAGAACATTTGAAGCCCAATGCTAAATGTTTTCTGCTCAATTATCCAAACACCGTTGTATGGGTAATGTTATGAAATTCCTCTCCCCTTACCTAAAAGGGTTTTCTACGTTATATCCCGTCATGGATATCTTGCTCTGCTTGTCCTTGGGAAGGATATACCCTCGAAATATGTGTTTAAACATATTTTCCTTTCCATTGTTCTGTTTAATCTGATGATCATATTTTCCTTCCATTGGTTTGTTTAAACCTTTTCTATGAACTATATGATATAAGCAGTAATAATCCACTGCTTGTGCAAACACCTCGATGTACAACTCTGTCAGTAAGACCTTGTTACTATTGTTGATGACATTCCGGTAACCACCGATGGACGGGAACCTTGCCTATTGGTCCGCCTCGTTTCAACGAGCAGGAAAGTGGTTCTCTTCGTCCCTCGCCCTTGGTACCAACGTTGTTGCCGACATAGCTGACATGGTACTCCCTGACATGCCTTGCTATCATGACCGTGCAAGATGTCACTGCTCCTATTAAAAAAAAAAGAGGAACCACATGGTGGGCCCATAACCCACAGTTTCACAGGATCGAAACCTGACTCTCCTATACACCCTGTTGCCAAAGTTATTCCTATAGCTTGACTTCTTATGTAATTTGCGAGCCACCTTCCTAGTGATCAATTCTGGTATCGGACACAATACTTATTCCCGTTGCTCTGAACCCCATTCACACTTTGTTGCAGGCAATGAACGATTGCCTATCCGCTTGAAACTTCTTATTGCACCGTCTTACTTTGCTCTCGATGTGTTTCATTTGTTCAACTCGAGAGATACTCATATGTTCATACTTGGGAAACCCCCAGAAGATTTTCCCTTGTAACATCCTATCGTTGTAGAGCTGCCCCTTACCTATTCGTAAGTACGATGGAGATCCCGAAGAAAGGATGACAAATTGATCATGGTGACTTGAAGCAGTGAAATGAAGACATCAACGAAAGGGATCAACTTCTTCGAAAGGGAAGCCAAGACCGAGAAGACTCGTTAGGTTTTTCGCTACCAACACCTTCGCCCCTTACTCCACCGCTTAAATCTCGGGACGAGATTTCTTGTAGTGGAGGAGAATTGTGACGCCCGGGTAATCATGCTACAGTAATTCCACACTAATGATGCCACGTCACCTCGGTTACTGTTATTACTCTTGCGATGGTTCAAAAACGGTTTGAATTCAAATTTAAAATCAAGTCAAACAGTTAAAGTTTTCAAAAGTCAAAACTAAAATGTTCTAAATGTAACAAATAATTCATAAGTAATGTTGGTGGAGGAACCACATTTTTATAAAATGTCTAAATGCATTCAATTAATTAAAACTGTCGGTAAAACAAATAAATAAATGTGTTGGTATTTTATAAAATACTAAACTATATTATTTGGGGGTTAAACCTTTTTGTGGCAGCGGTATAATTAGTGTTACTATTTAAGATACAACTTTTATATTTTATAAAACAAAAAATAAAAGAAAACTGAAAGGAAATAGAAAAAAAA
>NW_021193023.1:0-1238 GCF_002162155.2 Triticum dicoccoides | reverse complement strand
TCAAATGTCATTCACTTCATTTGTCCTAAACAGTAGTGATAAGTTGTTCTAACATGCATGAAAATGGTACAGATGGATTCCTTGAATTTTTCTGATAATTTTTCATATATAATTTATTTAATTTGGAGTTACGGTTGAATTTCTATGAATTTTAGAAGTTTATACAATTTTCTGGAATTCATAAATTATTTCCTAATTTATTTTAATTCCAGAAAGGAATTATTGCGTCAGCATGACCTTATCCTGACGTCATCAGGTCAACGGGGCAGATTCAGGTCAAACCTGACCAGTGGGGTCCACTGGTCAGTGACCCAGTCAACTAACCAGGTTAGTTAGCCCTAACTAACTTAGTTAGCCGGGCGGGGCCCGCATGTCAGTGGCCTATCTAATTAGCTAGGTTAATTAGCGCTAACTAATCTAACACTAATCTAGCAGGCGCCTGGGCCCACACGTCAGGGGGTCAAACCCTGGGTCAAACCCGCCGGAGTTGACCCGCGGCTTGTCGCCGGCGACGCCAGCAACGGCGGAGGGCGTCGGAAACGCTCCTTCGGCGACCAAATCGGCGACTGAGGGGCTCTACGCGTAGCTGGGAGTCGCCCGCATCCATCTGTGCAAACGGCAGGGGCTGAGGTGGCCCGAGCTCACCGGAACGGGGCCCGCGGCAGCGACCGGAGCACGGCGAGGTCGGGGTTGGCGCTAGGGGGCACGGCAGGTCGCACGGGTGGGCGCGCTCGGCTCCTGGAAGGGTGCTGAGCACGTTGCCGTGCTCGGGGGTTAGCTACGGTGGCTCTAGCCCTGTCTGCGTCATCGCCGGCGGCGAGGAACGGTCGGCTCCGACAGCCGGGGTGGTTAGAAGGCGCGGACGGGCACGGGGAGAGAGGGGAAATGGACAGGGGCTCACGGGGAGTTCGAAGAGAAGGTCGGCGTGCTCGGGGAGGCGGTGGAGACGGCGAATCAACGGCGGCGGTGGTCGGAGCCCGAGGTGGAAGACGACGGCGATGGCGATGTTCCGGGCCCTCCCGGCTTGCGTGGGTCATCGAAGATGAAGAAGACAACGTGGCGGAGCTTCTGGGTGCGTCGGAATTGCGTGTGGTGGCCGGTGGCCATGGGTACGGCGACGATGACGGCGAGCTCCGCTCGGTGGTGTGCGCGGGAGGGAAACAGAGGAGGGAACGGGGTCCAGGGGCAGAGAGGGGAGGTGCAGGGGGCGAGGGGGAGTGCGTGGCTCCCTCGGTTGC
>NW_021193022.1:0-3853 GCF_002162155.2 Triticum dicoccoides | reverse complement strand
GATCGCGGTCCACTCGGAGTCACCCACCAAAGCGTGGGAGTCGACGGTGCCGTCAACATGATCCACGAGATTGTTCTCGCGGAAGAGGAGCGAAAAGTACGTCTTCCACGCGAAGTACATGGAGTCAGTGGCATCGAGGACAAACGGGGCGCGTTCATGGATGTTGATGTCGCGAATGTCGGCAGGGTCCGGCTCGGCGAAAGGGTTGGAGTAGGTGAAGGCGTTAGAAGACATGGCGGCGCGGTGAGGAGGAGGAGCGGCGGTGGCTAGAGGAGTAGCGGCGGCTAGGGTTGGGAAGGGTTGGCGGCGGTGCGGCAGAAGAGGTGGCGCGGTGGCTGGTTGAGGGACGGCGCGGCTGCGGGGAGAGGGTGCGGCGGCACGGCGTGAGGGGGTAGCGGCGGCGACAGCGGAGGCGGCAGATGGAGGCGGCCGCGGCCCGGGGCGGTCGCGGCTAGAGGCTAGGGTTAGGTGGAAGCGGTTTGGGAGAGCATGGGGATCAGCCTGGATGCGGGTCGAGATGAGAAGGGAAGATGCGGAGAGGTGATGGGCGGGAGGAGCACAAGAGGAATGTTCTATATGGATGCATAAGGCAGAAGGCCAAAGAGGCTATGTCCGAAGGAGGGAGTCAGGCAAGAATATTGCAAATTTTGCAGCCAAGTATTTATCGAACCAAGAAAAAAAAATCAATTAGAGAGATCTTCACAAGTTTCTTAGCCTAAACTGAATGTTTTCAGTGCCTTGTTAAATCAATCTTCATAATAAAATCAAGTAGCAGCTGACTACTTGCTGTAAAATCGGGTTACTTTTGTTGTAAAATCGAGCATTAATCTAGTTGTTGGAGATAGGAAGGAGCAAAATAAGATCATCTGATTCAGTCTAGTCCTGCTAGCAAAGCATATATGCACACAACTAAAGGATTCATATGCAAAGTAATGGATCCTTAAGGCCAAAATAAAATTACACATCACATCGGTCCGCTTCTTCTTTGCCATAGGTAACAATATATTTATAAGAAACAATGCAATGTAAAATCATAGATCAAAGAAATTTTCTAATAGAACGATAAAAGATGTAAGAACTGCTATAATCTAATTAGATTGACAAGCTCAATGAGATATGCAGGCAAAATGTCTAAAATGACATGGTACCTCCTGGTGTTTTAAGCCATATTGATCAAAGATATTTTGCGATGAAGTTCAAAGGCATATATCTGATCATAACAATGTATGCCTAAAGACAATTGGAATGTTTTGTTGATAATTGATCTACATGACAATCAGGACACCAGGATGCACAAAAGGCAGCTGAAACATGTTGCCGCTGCACTCAAAATGTTGCAAGCAGCATATACTGTGGGACACTGATGATACAGGTTACACAGCAAGCAAACTATCGTCAGTGCATAGTATTTCTGATTTTCCCACCAAACATTGGACCACGAATTTAACACAAAGTCTGAAATATAGGAGTAATACCTGTTAGAATTAGTTGTTGTATAGAGATAGAACTCTGTTTAAATTGTAAACCTATTCTATCTCTTCTTTTGTTTCAACCTCTCCCGATCTTTCTTCTGTAACCGATCAATCTTGTATCGATCTAAACCTTGTAAGCCACGGCATGTATCCTATATAATGTAATGCGGCCCGAGCAAAGGGTTCTACGCTTCCCACAATAATTTACATGGTAACAGAGCCTCTTCCTCAACAAGAACACATCTAGCTACCTTCCTCCATCGAGAGTATGTCTACCACCTCCGCCACCATGATGCCCAGCACCATGGGTGCACTTTCCACCACCTCCTCCTCCACCTTCGCCTCCTCTTCCACCACCACCACCGCATCACTTGGACCACCACCGCAGGAGAAGCTGACAAGGGGGAACTTTCTTCCCTGGAAGGCCGTCGTGCTACCGCAGATCAAAGGAGCACAGATGGAGCATCACCTCGACGAGAAGATCCCGGCACCGCCGCCCACCCTCACCATCACCAAAGATGGCAAAGAAGAGCAAGTCGCCAACTTTGCAAGGACCCTCTGGTATGCACAACAGCAGCAACTTCAGGGATTTTTTATGGGCTCTCTTTCCCGCGATATCCTTGCACAGGTCGCCACATTACAGACGTCGGCCAAAGTTTGGCGTGCAATTCACGCCATGTTTGCTGCTTAGAGTCAAGCTCAAGCTATCAAGACCCGCATCGAGCTGACCGATCTTCAAAAAGGTAATATGACCATGACTGAGTACCTTGGCAAAATTAAAAGTCTCACAGATGAAGTTGCCTGTACTGCCGCTGCGCTCTCCGATCCGGAGATCGTCTCCAAAATTCAAGCCTGGCTAGATATGGAGTACAACTCTGTCGTCTCGGTGCTCACTGCTCGGGTGGAACCAATCACGGTTTAGGAGCTCTACAGCCAGTTCCTAAGTTTTGATGCCCGCCTCAGCCTTCTTCATCGCACCAACCTCCACCAATCTTTTGCCAACATTGTATCTCGTGGTCGCGGACGTGGGCACGGTCACCAGGGGCAGTCTCGCACCGCTGGGCGCGGGGTGGCAACTTCCAGGGAGATGGCGGCTACAACAGCTTTGGCGGCGACGGCTACAACACTTCCAGCAACTACACCAACAAACCCTCAAGCGGCGGCTTCAACAACAACTCTAGCCGTCGCCCGTCCTCCTCCCGGGGGCGTCCTTGGTGTCAACTCTGCAAAAAGGCAGGCCATGAAGTCATGGATTGCTGGCACCAGTATGATGAAGATATTGTCCCCGACTGCCGTCTTGTTGCTGCAGCTATGCGCGAGCAAGGGGCGATGGTGTGTGGTACGTTGACTCTGGTGCAACCGACCACATTACTGGTGAACTAGAGCAACCCGCTCTCCGGGAGAAATACCTTGGCAATTATCAGATTCATACTGCAAGTGGTGGAGGTATGGATATTCGACACATCGGTCAAGCTTTTATTAATTCCCCTACCCTTAAACGTGATCTTGTCTTAAACAATGTCGTCCATGTTCCACAACAGATAAAAACCTTGCATCTATGTCTCGTCTAAGCACCGATAATAATGTTTTCTTTGAAACTCACCCTCGTTACTTTTTTTATAAAGGACCGGGCAACGAGGGAACTTCTTCATCACGATAGATTCATTGGAGGGCTCTACCCCATCTCATTCGAAGTTTTCAACCACAAGCGTCGTCGTGCTTATTCTGTCATCAAGCCCTCTTTGGCACGGTGGCATCAAAGATTAGGACACCTATCATCAATCATAGTCAAGCAAGTAGTTAATAAAGACAATTTGCCATTGTCACATAGTCAATCCAGTGAGTCTATTTGTGAAGCATGTCAGTGTGCTAAGAGTCATCAACTCCCTTGTCCTAGGTCAAACAACGTGTCTCATGCTCCTTTAGAGCTTATTTTCTGTGATGTATGGGGTCATGCTAGAGATTCCTTTGGAAGAAAAAAATATTATGTCAGTTTCATTGATGATTATAGCAAGTTTACTTGGATTTACTTGTTAAAACACAAATCTAAAGTTTTTCTGTGTTTCAAGAATTCCAAAAACTTGTTGAAAGACATTTTAACAGGAAAATTCTAGCAGTCCAGAGTGACTGGGGAGGGGAGTATGAGAAGCTCAACTCTTTCTTCTTTAGCACAGGCATTGAACATCATGTCTCTTGTCCTCATGCTCACTAGCAAAACGGCTCTACCGAGAGAAAACATCGCCACATTGTTGAAGTTGGCCTTTCCCTACTTGCACATGCCTCCATGCCTCTCAAATATTGGAATGAAGCATTCATTGCAACAACTTATCTTATCAATCGCCTTCCTAGTAAGGTCATTGGAAATTCTACTCCATTAGAGC
>NW_021193021.1:0-1334 GCF_002162155.2 Triticum dicoccoides | reverse complement strand
GTTTACATGTCGGTCATCAACACTCACATATTTGGCTGATTCTTGTCCGTTTCGTGCACTATTACTCAGCATTTTGGGGACCCAGAGCGATTTCCACGATTGCTGAACCCCGGGGCACGTTTATGTGTCCGTCGTCAACTCTCACAGTTTTGTCCAATTCCGACCCATTTCGTGGAATATTACTCATCGTTTTCGGGTCCCGAAGTGATTTCCATAGTTGTTGAACCCCAAGGTGTGCTTACGTGTTGCTCATCACTCGCAGTTTTGGCCGATTCTGGCTAGTTTCATGCACTATTACTCACCATTACGGGGTCCCAGAGTGATTTTCGTGGTTATCAAACTCCAAGGTGCACTTACGTGTCGATCATCAACACTCGCGGTTTCAGCCGTTTATGGCCCGTTTCATGGACTATTACTCGTCGTTTTGGGGTCCCAAAGCGATTCTCGTTTCATGGATTATTACTCGCGGTTTCATGCACTATTACTCAGAGTTTTGGGGACCAAGAGCGATTTCCACGATTGCTGAACCCCGGGGCACGTTTATGTGTCCGTCGTCAACACTCACAGTTTTGTCCAATTCTGACCCGTTTCGTGGACTATTACTCACCGTTTTGGGGTCCCGAAGCAATTTCCATAGTTGTTGAACCCCAAGGTGGGCTTACGTATTGATCATCAACACTCGCAGTTTTGGCCGATTCTGGCCCGCTTCATGCACTATTACTCACCATTTCGGGGTCCCGGAGTGATTTCCATGGTTATCGAACTCCAAGGTGCGCTTACGTGTCGATCATCAACACTCGCGGTTTCGGCAGTTTATGGCCCGTTTCATGGACTATTACTCACCGTTTTGGGGTCCCAAAGTGATTCTCGTTTCATGGACTATTACTCGTGGTTTCGTGCACTATTACTCAGCGTTTTAGGAACCCAGAGCGATTTCCACGATTGATGAACCCCGGGGTGCGTTCATGTGTCCGTCGTCAACACTCAAAGTTTTGTCCAATTCTGACCCGTTTCATGGACTATTATTTATCTTTTTGGGGTCCTGAAGCAATTTCCATAGTTGCTGAACCCCAAGGTGTGCTTACGTGTCCGTCATCAACAATCACAGTTTTGGCCGATTCTGGGCCGTTTCTTGGACTATTACTCTGTTTTGGGGTCCCGAAGTCATTTCCACGATTGACGAACCCCGGGGTGTGTTTACATGTCGGTCATCAACACTCACATATTTGGCTGATTCTTGTCCGTTTCGTGCACTATTACTCAGCATTTTGGGGACCCAGAGCGATTTCCACGATTGCTGAACCCCGGGGCACGTTTATGTGTCCGTCGTCAAC
>NW_021193020.1:0-996 GCF_002162155.2 Triticum dicoccoides | reverse complement strand
TTTTCTGAGGCTGAAACCACCCGTGTTCTCCAGCAGCACGGAGCCAATCATCGCAGATGACTGGCTCCGCAAGATAGGAAGGGAGCTAGCCACGGCAGGATGCAATGATGCTGAGAAGGTGAAGTTTGCCGCCCATCAGCTGGATGGCCCGGCCGCTGCTTGGTGGGAGAACTACACCACCACATACCCCTTGGAGAATGTGACTTGGACTCAGTTCCAGCAGGCATTCCGCACTGCTCATGTCTCAGCTGGAGCCATGAGTCTGAAGAAGAAGGAGTTCCGCAGCTTGCGCCAGGGAGGACGCACGGTATCCCAGTATGCTGATGAGTTCAGTAAGTTGGCCCGTTATGCACCAGGGGACGTGGCCACTGATGCAGCCAAGCAGGAGAAGTTTCTGGAGGGACTAAACGATGAGTTGGGAGTTCAGTTGACTGTGGTGACCTTTGCGAACTATCAGGAGTTGGTTGATAAGGCTACCATTCTCGAGGGCAAGCACCAGCAGGTGGAAAATCGTAAGAGAAAGTACGGTCATGGGAAGTATAACTCTGGAGTTCAACAAAAACCCCGCTATAGCCAGTACTCAGGAAGTTCTGGATCAGGAACTAGCAAGTTTGGAGGGAATCATCATAACCATGGAGGCCACATTCAGCATGGAGGAAATGGACACAACCACCATGGTCACAAGCATGGAAATGGCAATGGAGGGAATGGCAACCAGCAGCATTTCAACTCTTCTACACCAATGAAGAAAGATCTGAGTCACATCACTTGCTTCAAATGCAAGAAGACAGGGCACTACTCCAATGAGTGTCCTGAGGCGCAGAATGGAAATGGAAATGGCAATGAGAATTCTGGAGGCAAGAAGCCTAATCCTTTCACTAAGGGGCATGTGAATCATGTCAATGTGGAAGAGGTCTATGAACAGCCTGACGCAGTGATTGGTAAGTTCTTGGTTAATTTATTTCCAGCACTCATTCTTTTTGACACTGGTGCATC
>NW_021193019.1:0-1337 GCF_002162155.2 Triticum dicoccoides | reverse complement strand
TGTAAAGCATGCCGCACTGAACGAGGGAGTAATCATCAGCGCGAGTTTGCCAAGCATTCATAATGTCTTGGTTCTCTGGGACGGGAGCGTCACCTAGCGGTCCTTCTAGGACATATTGTTTCCTGGCAGCTATGAGGATGATCCTTAGGTTCCGGACCCAGTCCGTATAGTTGCTGCCATCATCTTTCAGCTTGGTTTTCTCTAGGAACGCGTTGAAGTTCATGTTGACATTAGCGTTGGCCATTGATCTACAAGACATATTTGCAAAGGTTTTAGACTAAGTTCATGATAATAAAGTTCTAATCAAATTATGAACTCCCACTTAGATTAGACATCCCTCTAGTCATCTAAGTGTTACACGATCCGAGTCGACTAGCCCGTGTTCGATCATCACGTGAGACGGACTAGTCATCGTCGGTGAACATTCTCATGTTGATCGTATCTTCCATACGATTCGTGTTCGACCTTTCGGTCTCCGTGTTCCGAGGCCATGTCTGCACATGCTAGGCTCGTCAAGTTAACCCTAAGTGTTTTCGCTGTGTAAAACTGTCTTACACCCGTTGTATGTGAACGTAAGAATCCATCACACCCGATCATCACGTGGTGCTTAGAAGCGATGAACTGTAGCAACGGTGCACAGTTAGGGGAGAACACTTCTTGAAATTTTGTAAGGGATCATCTTATTTACTACCGTCGTCCTAAGTAAACAAGATGCATAAACATAATAAACATCACATGCAATTATATAGTTGTGACATGATATGGACAATATCATATAGCTCCATTGATCTTCATCTTCGGGGCTCCATGATCATCTTGTCACCGGCTTGACACCATGATCTCCATCATCATGATCTCCATCATTGTGTCTTCATGAAGTTGTCACGCCAACGACTACTTCTACTTCTATGACTAACGTTTAGCAATAAAGTAAAGTAGTTTACATGGCGTTATTCAATGACACGCAGGTCATACAAAAATAAAGACAACTCCTATGGCTCCTGCCGGTTGTCATACTCATCGACATGCAAGTCGTGAATCCTATTACAAAGAACATGATCTCATACATCACAATTCATCATTCATCACAACTTCTGGCCATATCACATCACATGATCAATCGCTGCAAAAACAAGTTAGACGTCCTCTAATTGTTGTTGCATCTTTTACGTGGCTGCAATTGGGTTCTAGCAAGAACGTTTTCTTACCTACGAATCACCACAACGTGATTTTGTCAACTTCTATTTACCCTTCATAAGGGCCCTGTTCATCGATTCCGCTCCAACTAAAGTGGGAGAGACAGACACCCGCCAGCCACCTTATGCAACTAGTGCATG
>NW_021193018.1:0-856 GCF_002162155.2 Triticum dicoccoides | reverse complement strand
GTAATAGGCTATAGAACTAGTTCAACTCTAGTGTAATATCATTTGTATTAGGCTATAGTGCTAGTTCAACTCTAGTGTAAAATTATTTGTACTAGGCTATAAAGCTAGTTCAACTCTAGTGTAAAATTATTTGAACTAGCTTATAGAGCTGGCTCAACTCTAGTGTAAAATTATTTCAACTAGCTTATAGAGCTAGTTCAATTGTAGTGTAAAATTATTTTTACTAGGCTATAGAGCTAGTTCAACTCTAGTGTAAAATTATTTGAACTAGCT
Source organism: Triticum dicoccoides (assembly GCF_002162155.2). Lineage (NCBI taxonomy): Eukaryota > Viridiplantae > Streptophyta > Magnoliopsida > Poales > Poaceae > Triticum > Triticum dicoccoides. Next base: position 583 of record NW_021193018.1, on the reverse strand, counting down.
TATAGAGCTAGTTCATCTCTAGTGTAAAATTATTTGTACTAGGCCATAGAGCTAGTGCAACTCTAGTGTAAAATTATTTCAACTTGCTTATAGAGCTAGTTCAACTCTGGTGTAAAATTATTTAAACTAGCTTATAGAGCTAGTTCAACTCTAATGTAAAATCATTTGTAATAGGCTACATAACTAGTTCAACTCTAGTGTAAAATCATTTGTATTAGGCTATAGAGCTAGGTCAACTCTATTGTAAAATTATTTTAACTAGCTTATAGAGCTAGTTAAACTCTAGTGTATAATTATTTGTACTAGGCTATAGAGCTAGTTCAACTCTAGTGTAAAATTATTTGAACTAGCTTATAGAGCTGGCTCAACTCTAGTGTAAAATCATTTGTAATAGGCTATAGAACTAGTTCAACTCTAGTGTAAAATCATTTGTATTAGGCTATAGAGCTAGGTCAACTCTAGTGTAAAATTATTTGAACTAGCTTATAGTGCTAGTTCAACTCTAGTGTAAAATTATTTGTAGTAGGCTATAGAGCTAGTTCAACTCTAGTGTAAAATTATTTGTACTAGGCTATGGAGCTAG
>NW_021193017.1:0-1112 GCF_002162155.2 Triticum dicoccoides | reverse complement strand
GATTTAATATATTATTTAAATCAAAACAAATGTCAGAAATTAAAAAACAGAAAAATATATAACAGGAGGAGCTTACCTGGGCTCCTCCACTGTGCGGCCCAGCCAGCTGGCTGGCCCAGCCGGCAGCCGGCCCAGCCCACCTCCCTCCTCTGTCGTCTTCGTCCCGACAGAGGGAGGGGAGTGTGGCCGGCGCGCGCGCGCGCCACCGCGCCACGCCACCTGCTCGCCTGCTTGCCTGGCCTCCCCTCCTCGCTCGACGCCCTGGACGACGCCACGCCCTCCCCCCTGCTCTCTCTCACTCTCCCCCGGCTCTCCCCTCCTCTCCCTCGCTCTCTCTCTCACACGGCCGAACACCACCGTCGCCGCCGTTCGCCATAGCCACCGTCTCCGACCACCCCTCGCTCCCTTGACTAGCTCAGGAGCTCCGCCTCGACTCCCTCTTCCTCCCCACCGCTCCACAGCTCCCCGGAAGCCCTGCATCGCCGCCACGTCGCCGTTCCCCTCTTCGGGCTCCGACCACCGTCGCCGTCGAATTCGCCGTCTCCAGCGCGTCCCCGAGCCCGCTTCGACGCCCACTGCAACCGCGGTGAGCTACGCCACCGTTTCCCCCTCTCCTTCCCCTCGTTCCCTCACCGTAGCCACCTCCCCACCACGGCCGAACCTCCGCCGTCGCCGAGCTCGCCGTCGACGCAGCTCCGGTGACCATTTGGTCACCCCGGCGAGTCCAACGAGTTCGCAAGACCCCGTAGAGCATCCCTAGCGCCTCGCTTTACTCGACTTCGAGCTCCAGCACCGTTCCCGTGCACGACCGAACCCCGGCGGCCGCAGCCGAGCTCGCCGCCGTCGACTCCGGCCACCCCGACCCCAACGGGCTCCGCCAAGAGCTGCGGGTTGGCCTCAGCTCCACTCCGGTGGTCTCCGCGGCCCCTCTGGTGGCCGAAATGACCAAAACCACTTCCGCCGCCGCGTCGGGCTCGCCGGCGACTAAACGCCGGCAGCCGACATCCACTTTGACCACGGGTGGGCCCTGGTTGACTCCCCTGAGTCAATGACAGGTGGGGCCCAGCCCTGTTAATTAAACAGGATTAGTTTTAATTAAGTTTTAATTAAAA
>NW_021193016.1:0-1043 GCF_002162155.2 Triticum dicoccoides | reverse complement strand
TCATATATAATTTGTCCAATTTGGAGTTACAGAATAAAAGTTATGAATTTTTGAAGTTTAAATAATATTCTGGAATTTCCTGATTTAAATTAAATCCAGAAATTATAGTTATTGCGCCAGCATGACGTCATCATGACGTCAGTGGTCAACTGCGGCTGGCTGAGGTCAAACCTGACGTGTGGGACCCACACGTCAGTGACAGGGGGTTAAACAGGGTTAAATTAATTCTAATTACTAATTAGTGGCGCTGGGGCCCACTGGTCAGTGTCAGGGGTTAACTAACAGTGGTTAGCGCTAATCCTAATTAGCTACAGGGCTGGGCCCACCTGTCAGGGACTCAGGGGGGGTCCTGCCGTGGTCAAGGTGGGTCAAACCCACCGGCGACGTGACGCCGGCGAGGTCCGAGACGGCGGCGCGTCGCGGGATCGCGCTACAAGGCACGGGCGAGGCCGTGCTTGGGCTCGTTGGAAAGCCCTTGCTCCCGCGCGTCGAACGGTGGCCGTGGCTGGGCCTGGGGTGGCCGGAGTCGACGGCGGCGAGCTCGGCTGCGGCCGCCGGAGTTTGGGTGCGGTCGGGATCGATGTTGCAGGGGGTTTGGGGAGGCGTTAGTGCGCGCTGCGTGCTCCTGGTGAGGTGGGGAGCACGATGGTGTGCTCGGTTGGGTGCTACGGTGACCGTGGCCACGACGGCGACATCGCCGGCGGCGTGGAGCTCTCGGCCAAAGTGGGGCTAGGGCCTAGAGGTCGGGAGAGACCAGGGGAGAAAGGGGAAAACGATCCGGGGCTCACCGCGGAGCTGCAGAGGTGGTTAGCGGGCTCGGGGACGCGCTGGAGACGACGAATTCGACGGCGACGATGATCGGAGCCCGAAGAGGGGAACGGCGACGTGGCGGCGATGCAGGGCTTCCGGGGAGCTGTGGAGCGGTGGGGAGGAAGAGGGAGTCGAGGCGGAGCTCCTGAGCTAGTCGGGGGAGCGAGGGGTGGTCGGAGACGGCGGCTATGGCGAACGGCGGCGACGGTGGTGTTCGGCCGTGAGAGAGAGAG
>NW_021193015.1:0-1413 GCF_002162155.2 Triticum dicoccoides | reverse complement strand
GAACATATTTCAATAATTCGCACATTTTTTGATCCCAATTTAGAAAGAAGCAAGATTTTTTTATAAATTCCAAACATTTTTGGAAATATCCGGCACATTTTTTCCTAAGAGCGAACATTTTTGAAAACAAGAACATCCTATAACATTTTAAAGAGTTTCTAATTTTCAGAGCAATGTTGAAAACCAAGAAAATGCCCAAAAGAACTCCCAATTGCTTTTGAAAATGCAACCATTTATAGACGGTCCAAAAATTTCTTCAAAAACTTCAAAATTTTCTAAAATTCTATTTTTTTGACATTTAGTTTTTTGAAAATTATAACATTTTTGGAAAAAACATTAAAATCCAAAAAAGTCAAAAATAATAAAAATAGAAACTGAAAAACGAATGACAACCTTGTAGAAGTTTCCAAATAGTGGTAAAAATCAGACCATAACCTTCTAGAAGATTCACAAAACCAGATTCCAGTAGTATGTTTGGGCTCGACTGTGTTTTTGGTCAGCTATTTTATGCTCTCTGGAAACGCCCCTGTGGTAGCCTCGCCTACATGGATGCGCTTAACTGATAGGACCCAGGAAGTGATTTTGGAAGCTTGTGAGCTCCCGTTCATGGAAACTTCCGTCTGATTCTGTTCCATTTTAGGAAGGTTATAGACGGTCATTTTTCTTGTCTTTATTTGTGTTTTTCACTATCAGTTTTTTCTTAAACACATGGTAAACATTTTTTGAAAATGCCATGAACATTTTTTTAAAATTGCAATTAGACATAACTATTATGAACTCTAAAGGCATAGGAAATCGACGACAAAAATCATTGAGATTGTTGCAGAACTAGTATGAAAAAACTAAATATTTCTTGTTCTATGAATTCAAATTACATCATATCAAAATGTATCATCAAAACTTAGAAACAAAATAAACAAGTATCATGTTAAAATTTATTATCAAAGTTGCAAGGTGTCAACTAAATAGCATGCATGTTCCTTGTATCATACATATTGGTCTGCGGCTAATTAATCATTCATCGACCCTTACCACCACCATCTCTCCCTTCGCTGACAAGAAGCGGCCGATGGGGAAGAAGAACCAACGCGTCTACACCGGGACGATGCTCGTGTGCTGCATCGAGTTTGACCAAGTTGTGGACAAGCTCGACCCGGGCCTTGTTATCTTCTTCGTCAAGTAGCAAGCCAAGCTAGGCTCGGACCAAACGGATGTGAGCTTATAGTAGGCTTGGCATGAGGTCGGCTTCGCCCTTACATAGGATATTTGCCAAGCTGAGGTGGACATGGTGGGAACGGCTGAAGGAATTGAGCCGTGAGCTTGTGCAAAAAAGAGGCATGCACCAATGGGTAGGCGGGGACATTAACCATTTTCAAATGTGAGCGTGCTGCTATATTTTCTCTTGATATATAG
>NW_021193014.1:0-1211 GCF_002162155.2 Triticum dicoccoides | reverse complement strand
GGGGAAATGTCACGCTTTGAGTACCGGAGTCCTGTTAGCCCGCTACAGCCCGGTTTACCGGAGTCCTGCTAGCCCAGTGCTACAGCCCGGACCCACTTGCTGATGACCGACACGTTCGAAGCTGGGTCATGGATGCCTGTCCCTGTAAGTCTGTGCCACTTTGGGTTTACGACTATTCATGTCAGCCCGGGCTCTTTATCATATGGATGCTAGCGACACTATCATATACGTGAGCCAAAAGGCGCAAACGGTCCCGGGAAAAGGTAAGACGACACCCGTGGGGATACCGTGCGTGAGGCCGCAAAGTGATATGAGGTGTTACCAGCTAGATCGATGTGACATCGAGTCGGGGTCCTGACAGCGTTGGCATCAGAGCCGGACTGCCTGTAGGTTCTCCAAGCCAAACTGGTCGATGTTGAGTCTAGAAATTCTTTAGTTATATGTAGGGGAATTGTTTGTGGGTTGGAACGTAAGGCTCTTTTTACTCCTTATACCTTATGACTTTCTAATCTGAGTCAGTCCATTCTTCCACCGGGGGTTAAGGAATTAGGATCTGTTCTCTCTATCAGGATCACGAGTTACTAATCAGTAGTACCTTATAAGTTTGATGGATACAAGCCTAGTTCAGTTCTACTACCACATTATGTTGTTAGAATGGATCCAGAACTTTGATATGATGATGTTGAGTGTGTATGAAATCCTTTGTCAAATGTCTCAAAATCCTTCTTGAGCATTTACAGCTGTTATGCTGCCGAAATTTCGCTAGAAATTCTAATGCCTTTGCATTATGATTGTGCTTTCAGATGGCCACTCGCGACCTTAATCAAGTGGTTCGCCTGACTTGATGCCTAGATGTACCCGGCCATACTGCTAAGTTGGTCAGGGTAATGACTGAGGCTGGATACCGCTGGTATCCTGAGTACACGGTCGAAGAGCAATTCCGAGACTTTAATCAAAGCCAGTATCTCTGCACTGTCAGGATATTTCCATCTTATCCTGGATCCACCGAGCCTCTTCACTGCTCTTATGGACTCGGGGTTACTATTGAGATGGCTGTGCAGGACGCCGCCTACTCTATGATGACCATTATGCGAGTCAGATCTGGTATATTTCGGGACTCTGATTTCCGGTATATGCCAGGATCACTTCCGGGAGCACAAGGGTATCTCCAGGCTATCTATGCTGACCCCACTCAGGAGGATTCACGGACT
>NW_021193013.1:0-2936 GCF_002162155.2 Triticum dicoccoides | reverse complement strand
GGATTCCATCGTTACCCCGGAGTTCTGATAACCATCGCTCTTCATGTCCTTGGCCTCGGTGTAGAATGTGTAGCCGTTGATATCGTACGCCTCATAGGTCATCAGGTTGTGCTCGGCGCCCTGTGACAAGGCGAATATGAGTTGTTCTTCCGCGGAAGAATCCTCATGTAAAGGGTACGACAGAAGCTTATGCTTGAACCAACGCGTGAAACATGAGTTGTGCTCTTTGAGTATATCTCCGTCCGTCCTCTGTTGGCCTCGGTCATTGTACGTCTTTTTAATAAAGGTTTTGTGCTCTACCAACCAAGGATCGACCACGTCTATGTGTTGTAGCGCGACTAGGTTTGCTCTTTCAAAGTCGGCGAGTCGACCCTCGAAGTCGACATGCATTTCGCGGCGACCCTCACGGTGACCCCATCCAACGAGCCTGCCGAGGTGCCTGTTGACGGGCAGACCAACGGGATTCTCGATGCCTAGATAATTCATGCAGTAGGAGATGCACTCTTCGGTCAGAAAGCCCCTGGCTATGCTTCCTTCTGGACGTGACATGTTGCGAATGTATCCTTTGATGACACCATTCATCCTTTCGAACGGCATCATGCTGTGCAGGAACATCGGCCCGAGTTGGATGATATCCTCCACTATATGGACCAGCAGATGCACCATAACGTCGAAGAATGCGGGCGGGAAGTACATCTCAAGCTCGCATAGTATCACCACGATCTCTTCCTGTAGCCTTCTGAGTTGCCTCACGCCAATCGACTTCCGAGAGATGACGTCGAAGAAGTTGCATAGGCCAAATAGCGTTTCACGGACGTGCGCGTCCATGATCCCACGGATTGCAACTGGAAGTATCTGCGTCATCAGCACGTGACAGTCGTGAGACTTCATCCCGCTGAACTTCTGCTTCGCTGGGTCTAGGTATCTGCTTATCTTCCCCGCGTAACCGTAAGGAAGTTTTACTCCTAGGAGGCAGGTGAAAAACTGCTCGATCTCCTCCTGACTTAGAGTGAAGCACGCGGGAGGGTAGTCATTTCCGGTCTTCTTGGCCTTTTTGCCTTTGCGACGACTTTCTGTGTCCTGCTTCGCCTCATCATCATCATCATCATCATCATCATCATCATCATCATCATCATCATCATCATCATCATATATAGCGTGAAGCTCCTGCCTGATGCCCATTGATTTCAAGTCTGCCCTTGCTTTCGGCCCATCTTTGGTCCTCTCTGGCATGTTGAGCAGGGTACCAAGCAGACTCTCGCACACGTTCTTCGTGATATGCATGACATCAAGGCTGTGAGGCACACGGTGGATCTTCCAGTACAGCAAGTCCCAGAAAACAGACCTCGTTTTCCATACCTTCAGCAGCGGCTCTGGAGCCTTTCGCTTCTTTCCCGGCTCTGGCGCCTTTTGCTTCTTTCCCGGCAGTGGACAGTCTTTCCAATTTTTCAACAGCTTGTCTATTTCCTCGCCGCTCCTCGTACACGGGCGTTTTCGGGGTTCTGTTTCACCATCGAACATATCCTTGCGTTTCCTCCACGGGTCATCGTCGCGAAGCCACCTTCGATGTCCCATGAACACGGTTTTCGAAGACCCGGGATCTCTATCTAGCTGGCGATACGTTGTGTCATCCATGCACCTTACGCATCCAGAAAATCCGTGGACTACCTGCCCCGCAAGATATCCGTAACCGAGATAGTCGTGCACCGTCGTGAGCAGTGCGGCTCTCATAGGGAAATACTCTTTCTCTGCGGCGTCCCACGTATTGGCTGGCGTTTTCCTCAGCGTGTCAAGCTCCTCTTTCAGCAGCCCCAGATACAGATTGATGTCGTTCCCTGGTTGTTTCGGCCCTTCAATTAGCATACTCATGTGAATGTACTTCCTCTTCATGCACAACCAGGGGGGAAGGTTGTACATTCACACAAACACAGGCCAGGTGCTATGTGTGCTTCTCTGGCTGCCAAACGGATTGACTCCATCGATGCACGCGCCCAACACGATGTTCCTTGGATCGTTCCCAAATTCTGGGTATTCGAAGTTCAATGCTTGCCACTGGCTCGCATCCTTAGGGTGACTCAGCATCTTGTCTTTTTTATCTATCTCCGGATCATTTGCGTCATCTTCTCGCTTCTTCTCCTCCCTATCCGCGTGCCAACGTAGGAGCTTTGCTACCTTAGGATCCGCGAAATACCGCTGCAGACGAGGAGTGATCGGAAAGTACCACACCACTTTTCGAGGAGCTTTCTTCCTCTTCTTGTATCGAGTGACACCGCACACCGGACATATTGTAGACTCCGCGTGCTCGTCCCGATAAATGATGCAATTGTTCATGCACACATGGTATTTCACGTGCGGTAAATCCAGAGGACACACGATTTTCTTCGCCTCCTCCAAACTGGTCGGGCACTTGTTCCCCTTGGGAAGACGTTCGTGCCAGAATGACATGTTCTCGTCGAAGCATGCGTCGGTCATTTTGTGTTTTACCTTCATCTCCAGGTCCATGAGCGTTACTTTCAGGCGGGTATCCTCGGGCCTGCATCCTTCATACAATGGAGTAACCGCGTCTAACTCAAGTTGATCCATCTTGGCTTTCTCTCGGGCGGCAGCTCTTGCGTTATCCGTCTGCTTGAGAAGCAACTCTTGAATATGAGGGTCCTGCACCCAGCCCATCGATGGTCCAGCGTCGTCTGCTCCGCCGGCATCATCATCTTCATGATCATGCCCGTCGCCTGCTCCGGCATCTTCCTCATCATCATGTCCTGCATCTTCTACATGATGACTGTGTACAGCATCACAGTCGTGATCATCTCCTGGGGATTCTTCGTCTTCTCGCCCGCCCGAGCCGCGGTGGTTGTCTTGCTGCCCTTCCTCATTTCTTGCCCGGCCCGCATGGACGACTTCGTAGTCATCTTCATCACCTTGCCACCGATAGCCAT
>NW_021193012.1:0-9141 GCF_002162155.2 Triticum dicoccoides | reverse complement strand
GTTACATGGACGACAGGGATCAGTCCTGGCTACCTCTATAACAAAGCAGGTGCTTACGCTGACCACCCACGTGTGTGCCGCTCAATCACTGACATCCGAAGAGCTTTCGGCTGATACATACGATGTAGAGTGCCCATACTTATTCTCGCGTGGTGGTCAATGCGAAAAGGCCAGAGTCCTACTCGGATCACATATCCGAACCGTTAGTGTATTGGGAGTGCGCGGTAATGACCAGAGACTCACGACCATGTGACCCTGTCGCCCGGTCTCATGGACTTATGGCAAGGCCCGGAATGCCCAGCCGTGCCACGTAGAAATCTCGCGGGTACCCTCCAGATCAACCCGACTACACATCAACTCGCGGGTACCCTCATGGTGAACTCGACTCACAAGAGACTGTCGAGAACTCAGGTCCACCTCTACTAGGGTGGTACCGCCTGTTCTTCCAGTCTTGAAATAACAGTGACTCTCACGGGTACCCCGCGGGGCTGACCCGTCTTTAACATGGCTCTGGGGGTACAGTTAAAGTAACCGTTTGTCCAAAACACCAAGGGGGAATCTGAGGAATCACTAATACGTCTCCAACGTATCTATAATTTTTGATTGTTCCATGCTATTATATTATCTGTTTTGGATGATTAATGGGCTTTAATATGCTATTTTATATTAGTTTTGGGACTAACCTATTAACCATGGGCCCAGTGCCAGTTTCTTTTTTTGCCTATTTTAGAGTTTTGCAGGAAAGGAATACCAAAGGGAGTCCAAACAGAATGAAACCTTCACGATGATCTTTCTTGGATAGAAAGCAAACCAGAAGACTTGGATATGAAGTCGGAGACGCAACGAGGAAGCCATGAGGCAGGAGGGCGCGCCCAGCGGGTGGGGGGTAGGCGCGCCCCCACCCTCATGGCTCCCCTGACCTAGTTCCTTCGCCTATATATACTCTTATACCCTAAAAACATCGGGGGGAGCCACAAAACCACTTTTCCACCACCGCAACCTTCTATACCCGTGAGATACCATCTTGGGGCCTTTTCAGGCGATCTGCCGGAGTGGGATTCGATCATGGAGTGCTTCTCCATCAACTCCATTACCTCTCCGATGAAGCGTGAGTATTTTACCATAGACCTTCGGGTCCATAGTTATTAGCTAGTTGGCCTCTTCTCTCTCTTTGATTCTCAATACCATGTTCTCCTCGATGTTCTTGGAGATCTATTCGATGTAATATTCTTTTGCGGTGTGTTTGCCAAGATCCGATGAATTGTGGATTTATGATCAGATTATCTATGAATATTATTTGGTTCTTCTCTGAATTCCTATATGCATGATTTGATATCTTTGCAAGTCTCTTCGAATTATCAGTTTAGTTTGGCCTACTAGATTGATCTTTCTTGCAATGGGAGAAGTGCTTAGCTTTGGGTTCAATCTTGCAGTGTCCTTTCCCAGGGGCAGCAAGGCACGTATTGTATTGTTGCCATCGAGGATAACAAGATGGGGTTTTCATCATATTGCTTGAGTTAATTCCTCTACATCATGTCATGTTGCTTAATGCGTTACTCCGTTCTTTATGAACTTAATACTCTATATGCATGCTGGATAGTGGTTGATGTGTGGAGTAATAGTAGTAGATGCAGGCAGGAGTCGGTCTACTTGACGCGGACATGATGCCTATGTTCATGATCATTGCCTTAGTGTCATCATAATTGTGCGCTTTTCTATCAATTGCTCGGCAGTAATTTTTTTACCCACCGTAATATATGCTATCTCGAGAGAAGACACTAGTGGAACCAATGGCCCCTGGGTTTCTTTTCCATATTATTGAGTCTCGTTTACATCTTGCTAGTTTCTGATCTACTATTTTGAAATCTTTACTTTCCAATCTATACACCAAAAAATACCAAAAATATTTACTTTACCATTTATCTATCTCTACCAGATCTCACTTTTGCGAGTGACCGTGAAGTGATTGACAACCCATTTATCGCGTTGGTTGCAAGTTCTTGATTGTTTGTGTAGGTATTCGGTGACTTGTGCGTCGTCTCCTACTGGATTGATACCTTGGTTCTCAAAACCGAGGAAAAAACTTACGCTACTTTGCTGCATCACCCTTTCCTCTTCAAGAGAAAACCAACGCAAGCTCAAGAGGTAGCAAGAAGGATTTCCGGCGCCGTTGCCAGGGAGATCTACGTCAAGTCAAGCCATACCATGTACACATCATAAACTCTTCTCCCTTGCATTACATTATTTTCCATTCGCCTCTCGTTTTCATCTCCCCCACTTCTAAAATGATTTTCAAAAACCTTTGCCTTTTCTTCGCCCCTCTTCCGTTCGTCTCTTCTCGCTTTCTTCTTGTGTGCTTGTGTGTTGGATTGATTGCTTGTCACGATGGCTCATGATAATACTAAATTGTGTGACTTTTCCAACACCAACAACAATGATTTTATTAGCACTTCGATTGCTCCTACTACTAATTATGAATCTTGTGAAACTAATGCCGCTTTGCTGAATCTTGTTATGAAAGATCAATTTTCTGGCCCTCCTAGTGAAGATGCCGCATCCCATCTAAACAATTTCATTGATTTGTGCGATATGCAAAAGAAGAAAAATGTGGATAATAATATTGTTAAACAGAAGCTATTTCCATTTACGCTAGAGATCGTGCTAAAACTTAGTTCTCATATTTACCTAAAAATATTATTGATTTATGGAATAAGTGTAAAGATGCTTTTATCTCTAAGTATTTTCCTCCCGCTAAGATCATCTCCCTTAGGAACGATATTATGAATTTTAAGCAACTTGATCATGAGCATGTTGCACAAGCTTGGGAGAGGATGAAATTAATGATACGTAATTTCCCTACACATAGTTTGAATTTGTGGATGATTATACAAATTTTTTATGCTGGATTGAATTTTGCTTCTAGAAATCTTTTATATTCGGCTGCGGGAGGCACTTTTACGGAAATCACTTTAGGAGAAGTTACTAAACTCCTAGATAATATTATGGTTAATTATTCTCAATGGCACACCGAAAGATCCACTAGTAAAAAGGTTCATGCGATTGAAGAGATTAATGTTTTGAGTGGAAAGATGGATGAACTTATGAAATTATTTGCTAATAAAAGTGTTTCTTTTGATCCTAATGATATGCCTTTGCCCACTTTTGAAAGGATCGATATGGTTGACTAGAGGGGGGGGTGAATAGGCAACTACCAATTTTTAGCTTTTCTTTACCGAATTAAACTTTGCATCAAAGTAGGTTGTCTAGATATGCAACTAGGTGAGCAACCTATATGATGCAATAACAACAAGCATACAAGCAAGCAAGCGTAGAAACAATAAAGAGCTTGCACAAGTAAAGGTAAGAGATAACCAAGAGTGGATCCGGTGGAGATGAGGATGTGTTACCGAAGTTCCTTCCTTTGAGGGGAAGTACGTCTCCGTTGGAGCGGTGTGGAGGCACAATGCTCCCCAAGAAGCCACTAGGGCCACCGTATTCTCCTCACGCCCTCACACAATGCGAGATGCCGTGATTCCACTATTGGTGCCCTTGAAGGCAGCGACCGAACCTTTACAAACAAGGTTGGGGCAATCTCCACAACTTAATCGGAGACTCCCAACAAGACCACGAAGCTTCACCACAATGGAATATGGCTCCGAGGTGACCTCAACCGTCTAGGGTGCTCAAACACCCAAGAGTAATAAGATCCGCTAGGGATGAGTGGGGGAATTGAAAATCCCTTGTTGGAAGTGTAGATCGGGGCCTTCTCAACCACTCCCGAGCAAATCAACTAATTTGATTGGCTAGAGAGATAGATCGGGCGGAAATGAAGCTTGGAGTATTTAATGGAGGTTGAGCAATAAATGGAGCTTTGGGGGAGGAAGAGGTAGGTGAGAAGGAGGAAGGGGACTCCCTTTTATAGTGGGAGCAACAATCCCGTTGCCCCCACCAACCAGCCCCGCACAGGGCGGTACTACCGCTGAGAGGGGGCGGTACTACCGCCAGGCGACGGTACTGCCGCGCCAACCAGCGGTACTGCCGCGCTGAGGAGACTTAGTAGGGAACAGACCCAAATGCGGTACTACCGTGGTGGTAGGGCGGTACTACCGCTCCTGGAACGGTACTACCGCCACTACAACCGTGACTAGTGCCACAAAACCCGACACGAGAAAAAGACCTCTCGAATCGAGGCGGTAGGAGCCAAACTACACAGCGGTACTACGTCAGTGGGGTCAAGGGTGGTAGTACCGCTATGGAGCGGTACTGCTGCTTGTGACCCTTCGGCCGTAGTACCGCAGGCAGTGCGGTACTACCGCTGGGGCGTGCGCACGAGAGAGAAGGGATCTCTCAAATAAGTTGAGGAACAGCGGAGGGGCCAGGCCCCCAGCGGTACTACTGCTGTGGAGCCACGGCGGTACTACCGCTACGAAGCGGTACTGCCGCTTGTGGCTTCCCAGCGGTACTACCGCTGGGTGCGCGGTACTGCCGCTTGGACCTAGATAGAACAAGGAAGAGAGGAGAGATCTCTTCAATGGACAGGAAAAGCTCGGAGGGTGAGATGCTGATGTGTACGTGATGATTCCACCCAAGCAAAACCCCAGCGGACCCCCTCTTGATAGTATGGTTCCCTCTACGCAACTAGTCCACCTAGAAAGAAACGAAAGAGATACACCGTCTTGAAATACACTCCGAGGGGAAGAAAGCGTCTCGTGCCAGGGGAGAATCTAAGAATAATTCAACGCACAAGATTAGTCCGCAAACATGTTGTCATCAATCACCAAAACTACCTTGAGAGAGATATGCCGTAACAATCTCCCCCCTTTTGGTGGATTGATGACAACAAGGGATTTGTGCAAGGAAAAGAATTAAAACGAATAAAACTAAGAACTACAAAATATAGACGGGCTCCCCCAAAATGTGTGCACCAAGATAAGGCATGACACACACATTCGGATCAACACTCCCCCTATATTTTATAGTCCAACAACACTAAGCACAAGATATATGAGAGAAGAGAATAAACAGGACAAGCATGCATCTCAATATAAACTACAGTACTCTAAAGTGACATAAGTAATAAGTTAGCGATAGGGAGCATATGTCTTACACCATATGACTAGGACTTAGGTCTCACACCAAACCAAACCAAAGAAGGAAGACACAAGAAAACACAAGATGACTCAAAGCACGACACAAGAAGCAAATCCCTACACTCTCTCCCCCTTTGGCAGCGAGACACCAAAAAGGGCATAGAGTGACACTACGACTCCAGGTGATGGGAGGGGAAGGTCTCGAACATCACATCTCTACATCTTCATCGTGGGTCGAAAACTGCTCGGCATCGGAGTCGATCCAATGGAAATTCTGATGAATCCAGTCCTCCTCTTCAGTGATCTGACCCTCAGACCCACTGCCAACAGTTGCTCCCATCTGACACATGAGCTCCTTGTGGCGCGTCCTGGCATGCTTCTCCGCCACATGAGTCATGTACTGACCATGAGACTCCATGCAGAAAAGCTTCTTCATCTTGCGCTTAAGCTTCTGTGCCCACGACGGTTCTGCACTAGAGGGGCCAAAGTTCTCCTCATGATCATCAGTAGCAGCCTCACCCTCGGTCCCCATGGCAGCAGCAGCAGCAGCAGCAGACGGACCCCCTGTGGCAGCAGTAGCAGATGGACCCCCTGTGTGAGGCACTGTCCAGTTGTCCTTCTTCCTCAGACGCTTGATGTCATGAGACACCAAGTCTCCAGTCTCTAGCAGCACTCTGGGATAAGTCTGTGCCCAGGCCCTCTCAATGAGCCTCATGATGAATGGACCATAGATAGGACACTTGCGCTCAGACACGGCAGATAGAAGTTCAGACCACATGACATGAGAGATATCCAGGCTCTCTCCAGTGCTTGCTTCCTTCTCATGCTGACAGAAAAGGAGCATATCCACGAGGTAAGAGTGGACCATATCCAGATTCCCGATCCGAGGGAAGAGAGTCTCATGGAATATGCAATGAAGAATGTCCAGATATGGAGACAACTCATAGGTCTTCTTCTGAGTGACTGGGTGAACCTTCACAGTGCAATAGGGCCAAAGGGCTTGCTTGTGGGTGGATGTAGCATTGCGGTGAGGACGGAAACCGATAGGAGTCTCAAGCCCGGTATCCACCACATCAAGTAACTCCATGAAAGCCTTCCACTTGACAGAAAGCAGCTTGCCATTGGTCATCCATGTCAGAGTCCTGTCGACATCTGTCCCAAGGTGGACGGTGGCATAGAATTGAGCCACCGAATCCACATCGAAATCCTTATTCAATTGCATGATCCTGAGAATGTTTAGCTGAGTGCACATATGAAGAGCTTCGCCAAAGTACTCCGGATCCTTCTCCATAGCATTAGTGTCAATGGAGCGAACATCAACAAAAAGATTCTTCTTGGCCTTGATCACATCAAAGTAGATGGCAAACTGAAAACGGTTCCAGAACGGGCAGTTGACCAAAGTGGGTTCTTGGTCCACCGCATAGGGGTTGCGGCGACGCTTCTCCCAAAACTCCTTGTTGGTCATCTCAGTCACAGTCTTCCCTTTTGGCTTGTTGGCGGATCGCTTCGATTGCTGAGGAGGTGGAGGAACACTTGCAAAAGCACTTGCTGGAGGCGGTTGGGTGCTCGAGGAACCACCGGTAGGCTCTAAGGTGCGGTAGCGTTTTGATGTGGCACGCCCGGGGTTGATACGGCGACCTTGCTGCTCGGAACGGTCATCACCTGGAGCCAAACACAAGAACAATGCGAATCAACCAGAAAGAACAAGCATAAGCCAACAAACACAACAAAAAGATCAAGGTAAAGCAGGAGAATGATGGAAATTGGCATGCAGCGGTAGTACCGTGACCTGCCCGCGGTAGTACCGCCCCAAGCGGTAGTACCGCCCCAAAGAGAGCGGTAGTACCGCTCTAGGTCAAGCGGTAGTACCGCTCCAAAGGGAGCGGTAGTACGGCTTGAGGCGGATAAACAACAGTTTCATAGCACGAGGCAGTGAAACAGTGGTTTCCTACTACCGTGGTCAGATCCGGCACTACCGGCCTACCAAATTCAAAAATAATCCTACCAAACTCTAATCTAGAAAGTCTAGTTGCCTTCTTCAACCAACTCATGCCTAGATTTCGCCAAAAATCTAGAGATGCAACCACCATTGCCCCTAAGAAACAAGAACTAAAAGGAGACAAAACGAAAGAAGGAACGGGGGCAATACCGGCATCCATGGCAAGATGACGAGGTGGGGATAGACTCCACCAAAGGAAATGTAGAGGGATGCCCCAGAAACGGAGATCCACCGGAGCCCTCCCGGGGCAAGAGGAGGCTGGAGAGAGGAAGAGACAAGAGGGGCGAAGTGAATGGGTATGGGGGAGAAGAAACCTCCCCCTGCCTCGACTTAACCCTCAGGTCCCGTCCCTCAGCGGTAATACCGCGCTGGGGCGCGGTAGTACCGCGCACCACCAGCGGTAGTACCGCCCAGCACGCCACGACAACTAAACAGACACGGCTTTAGCTAGACGAAACGACAAAAACGGCAAGAGAGAAACAACAAAGCACAACATCAAACGACCAAGACACACCTCTTCAAAAGAGGGCAGTGGCCGAGGCCACCTATGTTTGAGTCAAAAGGTATGGCACCGCGAAGATTTTAACCTTGGGCCCATGACCAAAACTCGTCTTTGAAGCACAAGTGCCATCAACAATGGCTAAGGTGAAAGACTTGATCAATTTATGCATAATGGGGGAGGGAGAGTTCATTGAGAGAACAACACTCCCCCTATGTCCATGCCTACACCTAAACTAGACAACAAGTTGAGCGTGATCGGGTGTGCGCGAGTTCAAGCAACATTGTTCGAATCAATGATATTTAGCTCATGCCTTAACTCGTGAAATCTTGCTTCATCCAAGGGCTTCGTGAAGATATCTGCAAAGTTATCATGAGTGTTGACGTAGTTGAGCTCGATCTCTCCTTATCTAATGTGATCCCGGATAAAGTGATACCAGATCTCAATATGCTTCGTCTTGAAGTGTTGCACCGGGTTGAGAGGGATCTTGATGGCACTTTCATTGTCACACCAAAGAGGCACTTTGTCACAAGTGACACCATAATCCTTTAAAGTTTGCCTCATCCATAAGAGTTGTGCACAACAACTACCGGCCGCCACATACTCCGCTTCGGTGGACGAGAGAGACACACAACTTTGCTTTTTGGAAGACCAACTTACCAAAGAGCAACCAAGGAATTTACACCCTCCGGAAGTGGACTTCCTATCCACTTTGTCTCCCACCCAATCGGAATCCAAGTACCCTACAAGCTTGAAGTTTGATCCTCTTGGGTACCATAAGCCAAAGTTTGGGGTATGAGCCAAATATTGAAAGATTCGTTTGACCGCCACATAGTGACTTTCCTTAGGTGCGGCTTGAAACCGTGCACAAATTCCCACACTCAACATGATGTCCGGTCTAGACGCACAAAGGTAAAGCAAGGATCCAATCATGGAACGATATACCTTTTGATCCACCACTTTACCATTGGGATCTAAGTCAAGTTGGCACTTGGTGGGCATTGGAGTGGAAGCCGGCTTGACATCACTTAGCTTGAATCTCTTGAGCATGTCTTGAGTGTATTTGGATTGATTGATGAAAGTTCCTTCTCTTCTTTGCTTCACTTCGAACCCTAGAAAGAACTTCAACTCTCCCATGGAGGACATCTCGAACTTTGAGGTCACGAGAGCGGCAAATTCCTCATTGAAAGCTTTGTTAGGAGAACCAAAGATAATATCATCAACATATAATTGGCACACAAACAACTCCCCTTTGACCTTCTTAGTAAAAAGAGTGGGGTCGATTAGCCCAACTTCAAAACCACGGTCTTGTAACAACTCGGTAAGGTGGTCATACCACGCACGTGGGGCTTGTTTAAGGCCATAGAGTGCCTTATCGAGTTGATACACATGATCGAGAAAGTAGGGATCCTCGAACCCGGGGGGTTGCTTGACGTAAACCAATTCATTAATGGGACCATTAAGAAAAGCACTCTTCACATCCATTTGTTGTAACTTAAAGTTATGATGAGAAGCATATGCAATCAACATGCGAATGGATTCAAGACGAGCAA
>NW_021193011.1:0-1065 GCF_002162155.2 Triticum dicoccoides | reverse complement strand
CAAGCTCAAGAGGTAGCAAGAAGGATTTCTGGCGCTGTTGCCGGGGAGATCTACGTCAAGTCAAGCCATACCATGTACACATCATAAAATCTTCTCCCTTGCATTACATTATTCGCCATTCGCCTCTCGTTTTCCTCTCCCCCACTTCTAAAATGATTTTCAAAAACCTTTGCCTTTTCTTCGCCCCTCTTCCGTTCGTCTCTTCTCGCTTTCTTCTTGTGTGCTTGTGTGTTGGATTGATTGCTTGTCACGATGGCTCATGATAATACTAAATTGTGTGACTTTTCCAACACCAACAACAATGATTTTATTAGCACTTCGATTGCTCCTACTACTAATTATGAATCTTGTGAAACTAATGCCGCTTTGCTGAATCTTGTTATGAAAGATCAATTTTCTGGCCCTCCTAGTGAAGATGCCGCATCCCATCTAAACAATTTCATTGATTTGTGCTATATGCAAAAGAAGAAAAATGTGGATAATAATATTGTTAAACAGAAGCTATTTCCATTTACGCTAGAGATCGTGCTAAAACTTGGTTCTCATATTTACCTAAAATATTATTGATTTATGGAATAAGTGTAAAGATGCTTTTATCTCTAAGTATTTTCCTCCCGCTAAGATCATCTCCCTTAGGAACGATATTATGAATTTTAAGCAACTTGATCATGAGCATGTTGCACAAGCTTGGGAGAGGATGAAATTAATGATACGTAATTTCCCTACACATAGTTTGAATTTGTGGATGATTATACAATTTTTTTATGCCGGATTGAATTTTGCTTCTAGAAATCTTTTATATTCGGCTGCGGGAGGCACTTTTACGGAAATCACTTTAGGAGAAGTTACTAAACTCCTAGATAATATTATGGTTAATTATTCTCAATGGCACACCGAAAGATCCACTAGTAAAAAGGTTCATGCGATTGAAGAGATTAATGTTTTGAGTGGAAAGATGGATGAACTTATGAAATTATTTGCTAATAAAAGTGTTTCTTTTGATCCTAATGATATGCCTTTGCCCACTTTTGAAAGGATCGATATGGTTGACTAGAGGGGGGGGGG
>NW_021193010.1:0-1610 GCF_002162155.2 Triticum dicoccoides | reverse complement strand
ATGATATGGCCATCATCACTTTGCTCCTCTTGATCTCCATCTTCGGGGCTCCATGATCATCATCGTCACCGGCATGACACCATGATCTCCATCATCATGATCTCTATCATCGTGTCTTCATGAAGTTGTCTCGCCAACTATTACTTCTACTACTACAGCTAATGGTTAGCAATAAAGTAAAGTAATTACATGACGTTTATGTTGACACGCAGGTCATAAATAAATTAAGACAACTCCTATGGCTCCTGCCGGTTGTCATACTCATCGACATGCAAGTCGTGATTTCTATTACAAGAACATGATCAATCTCATACATCATATATATCATTCATCACATCCTTTTGGCCATATCACATCACATAGCATACCCTGCAAAAACAAGTTAGACGTCCTCTAATTGTTGTTTGCATGTTTTACGTGGCTGCTAAGGGTTTCTAGCAAGAACGTTTCTTACCGACGCAAAAACCACAACGTGATATGCCAATTGCTATTTACCCTTCATAAGGACCCTTTTCATCGAATCCGATCCGACTTAAGTGGGAGAGACAGACACCCGCTAGCCACCTTATGCAACTAGTGCATGTCAGTCGGTGGAACCAGTCTCACGTAAGAGTACGTGTAAGGTCGGTCCGGGCCGCTTCATCCCACAATGCCGCCGAATCAAGATTGGACTAGTAACGGTAAGCATATTGAACAAAATCAATGCCCACAACTACTTTGTGTTCTACTCGTGCATAGAAACTACGCATAGACCTGGCTCATGATGCCACTGTTGGGGAACGTAGCAGAAATTCAAAATTTTCCTACGTGTCACCAAGATCTATCTATGGAGAAATCAGCAACGAGGGGAAGGAGAGTGCATCTACATACCCTTGTAGATCGCTAAGAGGAAGCGTTCAAGAGAACAGGGTTGAAGGAGTCGTACTCGTCGTGATCCAAATCACCGGAGATCCTAGTGTCGAACGGACGGCACCTCCGCGTTCAACACACGTACAGCCCGGTGACGTCTCCCATGCCTTGATCCAGCAAGGAGAGAGGGAGAGGTTGAGGGAGACTCCATCCAGCAGCAGCACAACGGCGTGGTGGTGGTGGAGGAGCGTGGTACTCCAGCAGGGCTTCGCCAAGCACCGCGAGATATGAGGAGAAAGAGAGGTAGGGCTGCGCCAGGGAGAGGTCAGAAACTCATGTGTTGGCAGCCCCAAAGACCTCAACTATATATAGGGGAGAAGGAGGGGGCTGCGCCCCCACCTAGGGTTCCACCCTAGGGGCGGCGGCCAGCCCAGATCCCATCTGGTGGGGCGGCCAGGGGAGGGGGAGAGGGAGGCGCACCAGGCATGGGCCCTAAGGCCCATCTGCCCTTAGGATTTGCCCCCCTTCCTCCCCTTAGGCGCCTTGGGCCCTTGTGGGGGGGCGCACCAGCCCACCTGGGGCTAGTCCCCTCCCACACTTAGCCCATGCAGCCCTCCGGGGCTTGTGGCCCCAATTGGTGGACCCCCAGGACCCTCCCAGTGGTCCGGTTACGTTACCGATAAAACCTGAAACCTTTCTGGTGACCAAAACAGGACTTCCCATATATAAATCTTTACCTCCGGACCATTCCGGAACTCCTC
>NW_021193009.1:0-2501 GCF_002162155.2 Triticum dicoccoides | reverse complement strand
GCATCCTCATTATCCTTATCATCCATGCACATACCATCCAATTCTTTGGGGTCCATGCCTTTGCCTTTGTTGCCTCTATGACCCATGTCCTTGTCGTCCTTGCCTGTATCACCCAAGTTTTTGCCATCGTTGCCTTTATCATCCATGTCGTTATGCTGCCAGCAAAAACAGATAGTCAATGTTACGGATGGATAGCATACAATACCGAAATTATGCACTACTCTGCTTAAATAATTGATTTAATTTTTCATATCGGATTCATGTACCTAACTCAGTCCTTCAAAAGTTGTAAGTAAATATGCCCTGACTAAATCCAGAAATTTGTAATTGATTGTACTAGCTCTAACTGATGATCTCCTAACTAAATCCGAAGTCCACGAGTCCTTCAAATGCCTTGATAGATCCACCCTGATAGATCAATTATCTCCAAACTCCATTCAAAATTATCTCCTAACTAAATCCAAATTATCTCGTAACAAAATCGAAAAGTATGTCCTAACTAAATCCAAATTATCTCCTAACTAAATCCAAAATAAGTCCAAACTCCATACAAAATAATTATCTCCTAACTAAATCCAAAATATCTCGAAACTCAATTCAAAAGTATCTCCTAACTAAATCCAAAATAACTTTCTTTGAATCCAAATCTGCTGACAACTTTCTCATGCCACATAATCCTAACTAAGTCCTTCAATATGTCGTAGCTACATCCGACTTACACTTCCTTTCAATCGTAATCTCATCACAACTTTCTGAAAACATGAACCCTAATCCTCAGATGACGTATCCTAAACCCTAACCAAATCCGACCGAAATCTCCTCACAACTTTCTGAAACGATAAACCCTAAACCTCACATGACATATCCTAAACCCGAATCAAATCCAACCCCTATTGGTTCTATATGCAGAAGGGACCAGAAAAGATTTGAGATGGCTAGGCACTTACAGCGAAGATCCAGCGTGAAAAAGTTGATGCACGTCGATGAGGATGATCTGGCCTCTTGGGTCGGGGAAGGTGGTGTCCGCTCGGGGAAGGAGTGGATTAGCGGCTTGTCGGAAGATCTGGCACCGCGACCCGACTGGGGTGACTTGCGATGGAGGGAGTGAGGGGGAGTAGGAGTAGGAGGGGTAGACACGGCGAGTGCGATCGGCGGCGATCGAGGGCACCGGGGGCGATCGAGGGCGCCGGAGGCGATCGGCGGCGATCGAGGGTGCCCGAGGTTAGGGCTCGAGAGGAGGAGAGAGGACGAACCGCTCGAACCGAAATTCAAAAGAGTACGCACGATGATGGGACCTCTATAATGAAGTGCTTTATTGATGCAATCAATTTAATCGAAAAATTTAGGACGAGAATACCCCTGGACCAAATTGGGCCGATTAAAGGTAAAAAAATTAGGTCAAAAATACCCTTGGGCTTAAAAAGGCCCAATTATTCTCATCCGTTAGATCGGCCATATAATACATGTGCTCTGGTGTATTATAATGCACCGTAAAATCTCCCATCATTATACCTCATGCTCGTGACTTCTTTGTACGCAGATCTTACTCAGAATACACAATTCTTCTCCCATGTCCATACTCAGATGTCATCACACACTACTCGGCCATGGCATGTTTAGGATTGCCTCGACATCTGGCGTCCTCAACCAATTGCACATCCCACCTGACCCATGACAGGATCAAATAAATCAGCAACCAACTGTACCTTACGAAACCAGACAAAATTTATCCCTTCTCTCGGCGGACCTAGTCTAGGTGCTGACTAGGCACGATTTTGACCAGTCGCCAACATGGTAAGACGACCCCACAAAACAGGCAGCCCACTCCTTCATACTGTTTCTCTCTCGCGTTCTCCCCACACTCTCTCAAGCGGCGACGACGAGCGCACCGGGGGCTCGCCGGCGGTAGCCTGGTATTGGTGCGTGGTATTGATGGCTCGACATAACCGCACAATTATGTTCACTTCCTTTCAACAGCTGCCCTGCAATGGCTATTGGCACGATACTCCATTGCACGAGTGAACACAATCGTGCGATCATGGTCATATGTCGAGCCATCAGTACCCAAGAACACTCTGTTGCAGTTCTCTATTTCTTACCTTTCTGAATCCTGTTTTTGATGACTTCTCATTCCTGTTCAAACAAGTGATGTTCTGCATGTGGCCATCAGCGACAACAACGACATCCGTAAGCGCCAGGGATGGCCTAATCTGTATTGCTAATGTGATGAGAGAGATATGTAATCGAGCAAGACAATCGAACAAAATGATTTTAGTCTATCCTTTATTCATGATGAAGTACATATCTCTATTATTAAAGGAGAATCGAACGTCGTGATGGTTCAACCTCCTTCCCACGCTATCAATACCTCATCCCATCCATGCAGGCATCCACGTCCGCTCTGCCCTTCCCTTCCTCCGTGTGATTAAATGAACACCAGAAAAAAAATCAGGAAACAACCGCGACCCACGCACCTCTATTATTAGAGGTGAATCGAACGT
>NW_021193008.1:0-1475 GCF_002162155.2 Triticum dicoccoides | reverse complement strand
TAGCGCCCAACCGAGCACACTATCGTGCTCCACGCCTCACTAGGAGCACGCAGCACGCACCAACGCCTCCCCAAACACCCTGCAACGCTGACTCCGACCACACCCGAACTCCGGCCGCCGCTCACGAGCTCGCCGTCGACGGTACCGGCCACCCCAGGCTCGGCCACCACCACCGTTCGACGCGCGGGAGCAAGAGCTCTCCAACGAGCCCAAGAACGGCCTCGCCCGTGCCCTGTAGCGCGATCCCGCATCGCGCCGCCGTCTCGGGCCTCGCCGGCGTCACGTCGCCGGTGGGTTTGACCCACCTTGACCACGGCAGGACCCCCCTGAGTCCCTGACAGGTGGGCCCAGCCCTGTAGCTAATTAAGATTAGCGCTAACCACTGTTAGTTAACC
The DNA here is from genome assembly GCF_002162155.2 of Triticum dicoccoides. Taxonomy (NCBI): domain Eukaryota; kingdom Viridiplantae; phylum Streptophyta; class Magnoliopsida; order Poales; family Poaceae; genus Triticum; species Triticum dicoccoides. The sequence continues at coordinate 1,080 of NW_021193008.1, read as the reverse complement.
CCTGTCACTGACCAGTGGGCCCCAGCGCCACTAATTAGTAATTAGGATTAATTTAACCCTGTTTAACCCCCCTGTCACTGACGTGTGGGCCCCACACGTCAGGTTTGACCTCAGCCAGCCGCAGTTGACCACTGACGTCATGATGACGTCATGCTGGCGCAATAACTATAATTTCTGGATTTAATTTAAATCAGGAAATTCAGAATATAATTTAAACTTCAAAAATTCATAACTTTTATTCTGTAACTCCAAATTGGACAAATTATATATGAAAAATGATCAGAAAAATCCAATCTATCCATCTGTACTATTTTCATGCATGATCAAACAAGTTAAATTGATGTTTTAAGCAGAACAAGGAAAAGCACTTTAAAAGGCCATATTGAATTTGAAATTTGAATCCTTGATTCAAATTTGCTCAAACCCTTCTGGTTTTAGTTGCATTAGTCCAACACACTCATATTGCCATGTTTCATGCATGCATCATATTGTTGCACATTGTTTGGTGATGGTTGTGTATCGGTGTCCTTTGCGACAGGTTCTGCCTCCGAAGAGTACAGTGATTACCCTAACGAAGAACCGTATCAGTGCATCGAACCATCAGGCAAGCAACCAAACATTTGATCATATCGATACAATCCCATGTTCTCGCTCCTGCTCTCTTTTACTGCATTAAGACAACGCGTTTCAAACTGCTATGTGCTACGGTAGTTGAACCCATTTCCTCTGCATGACCTGTCATTGCCACAGTAACTAGATGAAACCCACTAGCATGTGTAGGAGTTGTTTGAGCCATATGTATGTGTTGTTCCTACCTTGCTATGCCTGCTATGCTTAGAGTCGTGTCAGGTCTGGTTCATCTGGGTGATGGGCTAGAGTGAAATGTTTATGTCGGTAATGAGAGTGGTGTGGTGAACACGATTTGGTAAAGGTATCGATGAGAGGCCATGTAGGAGTACATGGTGGGTTGTTTCATTGAAGCCGACCTTAAGCACTGAGATCTGTATGCGTGATTTAAGATACAGCTACTACCATGCATTGGGCCCTGAAATATGACCCCGCTCGACTTCTTATTCACCC
>NW_021193007.1:0-1072 GCF_002162155.2 Triticum dicoccoides | reverse complement strand
CTCAACATCATCATATCAAAGTTCTGAGACCATCCTAGCAACATAATGTGGTAGTAGAACTGAACTAGGCTTGTATCCATCAAACTTATAAGGTACTACTGATTAGTAACACGTGATCCTGATAGAGAGAATAGATCCTAATTCCTTAACCCCCGGTGGAAGAATGGACTGACTCAGATCAGAATGTCATAAGATAAAGAAGTAAAAAGAGCCTTACGTTCCAACCCACAAACAATTCCCCTACATATAACTAAAGAATTTCTAGACTCAACATCGACCAGTTTGGCTTGGAGAACCTACAGGCAGTCCGGCTCTGATGCCAACGCTGTCAGGACCCCGACTCGATGTCACATCGATCTAGCCGGTAACACCTCATATCACTTTGCGGCCTCACGCACGGTATCCCCACGGGTGTCGCCTTACCTTTGCCCGGGACCGTTTGCGCCTCTTGGCTCACGTATATGATAGTGTCGCTAGCATCCATATGATAAAGAGCCCGGGCTGACATGACTAGTCGTAAACCCAAAGTGGCACAGACTTACAGGGACAGGCATCCATGACCCAGCTTCGAACGTGTCGGTCATCAGCAAGTGGGTCCGGGCTGTAGCACTAGGCTAGCAGGACTCCGGTAAACCGGGCTGTAGCGGGCTAACAGGACTCCGGTACTCAAAGCGTGACATTTCCCCGAAGGGACAGACACAGGAACGAAGAAGGACACATGCCGGCCAGCCTAAATGTTCCAGAGCAGTAGCAAGCTACCATGGCTCAGCGGTAACACTAGGAGACATTTCCCGGTAAGAGAGGCTACTAAAGATAAACAACTAGATAGTCAGATCCCACACATACCAAGCATTTCAATCATACACACAATATGCTCGATATGTGCAAATACAACGAAGCATCACAACATGACTCTACGACACAAGTACTTTATTTAAGGCTCAGGGAGCCATACATAACATACACGAAGGTACGGGTCTCACGACCCAACATACAAGTCATACAGTCATACAAACCAGCAGCGGAAGTAACTTGTCTGAGTACAGACAACTAGTAAAATAAAAGAGGCTTG
>NW_021193006.1:0-1388 GCF_002162155.2 Triticum dicoccoides | reverse complement strand
GTGTTGAATGACTTATTGCATGTTTGCTTATTTAAGCATGTTGTAGCATGTAAATTTGATGCAAGTAAGGTTTATTCATCAATGTTGGGATGGTTTAATGATGAACATTGTCAATCTTTTGAAATGAATAAGAGCTTCACTTATATGTGCAAACTGAGTTGCAATATTTTCATGCCTTCTACTTCTTGTGCTAATTTTTTGGCTTTAGATTTTATGAACTATGCAAGTTACTCATCTATTCATGTGTCATATATGCAAAAATCAAGGGAAGTGAAAATGGATGACATATACATATACAACATGTACACCTTGTCTCTTTTGTTAGCCACATTTCAGATTAACCAACGCCGAGGACGGCTTTATTTTCAAGAAGGGGAGGATGATGAGGACATGACTACCTTGGATATGACCAAAAATATTGCATATATGCATATTTGTCAGGTGATTTCTAATGCAAACTATTCAATAATCTATTTATATTATCCAGAACAAAAATACTTCACACACTTTTGTGTTTTGTCTAATTGCAGGTGTATGGGACATTTGTACAATCCACATATGAAGATAAGGAAGAAAGAGATGTTTATTTGCTGTCCAAAAAGTTTCTCACGTCACTTTTGGCCCAAGAGAAGATAGAGTCCAAGTCTCTCACGTTCTGGATTCAGATTCGGACTGCACAGACACACCTGACTCAAAACAGACACAAGTTTTTCATACGGACTCCGAATTGGGTGATTCTTTTTTTGTTGGAAACTAGATTTCGTGCACTTTCCAACCCAATTGGAATCACCTTCAAATTCGTCCGGAGCGTTGAGTTGTGGACGAAACAATCTGATGCTGCAGCAGAATCCGAGTCAAACTACAAGTCCAAAGGTGTTACATCACCTCCACTTGGGCCCATTGGCCTTGTACGACCTAGATTTAGTTTTAGGCTGCCTTGGGACTTCCTCCCACCTCCTTGGCCGCCACCCCTTGCTCCTATATAAGTAGATCCATCTAGTAGCTTTTCCTTGGGTTTTGTTTAGATTAAAAGTTCGCCATAGCTGCAACTTCGCGTACTTCGTTTGTGTTCAACGACCAGACAAAGGCGTCACAGAACCCCACCTTGATCAATAAAGCTTTCATCTTATATTCGCAATATCCAGATTGCAATCTCAGTTTCTTGCTTGTTCTTCGTTTGCTCGCAGGAAACAGACCCTCGTGGTCAGGTTGATCGTGCTCCGGCGTGGTCAATAACCTCTCGGAGTTGGTTTAGCGATTGCTAAGGCGCGACGTCCTCGCACGTTCGTAGTCGGATCGTCAAAGTCGACTTCCACCAAAGCGAAATCCACCATCTCATCGAAAGACGGGACACCTTTGCCTCTATCAAGTGGTATCAGTTTTCAGGT
>NW_021193005.1:0-973 GCF_002162155.2 Triticum dicoccoides | reverse complement strand
TATCCTTTGCATGACCTGTCATTCCACAGTAAATAGATGAAACCCACTAGCATGAGTAGGAGTTGTTTGAGCCCTGTTGTGCCTACTCATTCATGTTTGTTTGTCATGCCTGCTACTGCTTAGAGTTGAGTCAGGTCTGATTCATCGGGGATGAATCAGAGGTGTGTGAACATGTCCTACTGTGTGTGAGCTAAGTGTGTGAACACGATTTGGTAAAGGTAGCGGTGAGAGGCCATGTAGGAGTACATGGTGGGTTGTCTCATTGCAGCCGTCCTCAGGAACTGAGTTCTGTGTTTGTGATCCATGATTCAGCTACTACCACGCATTGGGCCTGAAACCAATGGACCCTCTCGGCTTCTTAATCACCCTTGTCCTCTGTCCAGGAGTTGCAAGTAGTTTCTGGTGTTTGTAGTATGCTGGAGGCCGTGGACAGCGCTGACCGCAGGGGTGGGCTGTGATGCGGTAGGCACGTGGCACGGTGTACCGGGCACCCGTTTGGTGTCTCGGGAACCCTGTTCACATCGTTTGGGGCTGTGAGCGAAACTCCGGCCGGATCTCCTCATGGATGGAACCCGAATAGGCGATAAACCTGGACTAGAGACTTGAGTGTTTAGGCAGGCCGTGGCCAACACCCACGTTGGGCTTCCGCTTGAAGGTTGCCGAGTACATGTCGTGTAAACGGCGGTAAGTGGTGAGAGCGTGTGTGAAGAAGTACACCCCTGCAGGGTTAACATCATCTATTCGAATAGCCGTGTCCGCGGAAAAGGACTTCTGGGTTGCTTATATCAGTTCATAGACAAGTGAAAGTGGATACTCTAAAATACGCAAGATAAGCGTGAGTGCTATGGATGGCGTTCTCGTAGGGAGACGGGAGCGGATCCATAGTGGTGTATTGATATGGTGAATATGTGGACTCGTGTGCGCCACCTCAAAAGAGTCGCTTGCAGTCGTAGTTTAGGATAGCCACCGAGTC
>NW_021193004.1:0-1310 GCF_002162155.2 Triticum dicoccoides | reverse complement strand
GAGATACCCTTGTGCTCCCGGAAGTGATCCTGGCATATACCGGAAATCAGAGTCCCGAAATAGACCAGATCTGACTCGCATGATGGTCATCATAGAGTAGGCGGCGTCCTGCACAGCCATCTCAATAGTAACCCCGAGTCCATAGGAGCAGTGAAGGGGCTCGGTGGATCCAGGATAAGATGGAAATATCCTGACAGTGCAGAGATACTGGCTTTGATTGAAGTCCCGAAATTGCTCTTCGACCGTGTACTCAGGATACCAGCGGTATCCAGCCTCGGTCATTACCCTGACCAACATGGCAGTATGGCCGGGTACATCTAGGCATCGAGTCAGGCGAACCACTTGATTGAGGTCGCGAGTGGCCATCTGAAAGCACAATCATAATGCAAAGGCATTAGAATTTCTAGCAAGATTTCGGCAGCATAACAGCTGTAAATGCTCAAGAAGGATTTTGAGACATTTGACAAAGGATTACATACACACTCAACATCATCATATCAAGTTCTGAGTCCATCCTAGCAACATAATGTGGTAGTAGAACTGAACTAGGCTTGTATCCATCAAACCTATAAGGTACTACTGATTAGTAACACGTGAACCTAATAGAGAGAATAGATCCTAATTCCTTAACCCCCGGTGGAAGAATAGACTGACTCAGATCAGAATGTCATAAGATAAAGGAGTAAAAAGAGCCTTACGTTCCAACCCACAAACAATTCCCCTACATATAACTAAAGAATTTCTAGACTCAACATCAACCAGTTTGGCTTGGAGAACCTACAGGCAGTCCGGCTCTGATACCAACGCTGTCAGGACCCCGACTCGATGTCACATCGATCTAGCCGGTAACACCTCATATCACTTTGCGGCCTCACGCACGGTATCCCCACGGGTGTCGCCTTACCTTTGCCCGGGACCGTTTGCGCCTTTTGGCTCACGTATATGATAGTGTCGCTAGCATCCATATGATAAGGAGCCCGGGCTGACAAGACTAGTCGTAAACCCAAAGTGGCACAGACTTACAGGGACAGGCATCCATGACCCAGCTTCGAACGTGTCGGTCATCAGCAAGTGGGTCCGGGCTGTAGCACTGGGCTAGCAGGACTCCGGTAAACCGGGCTGTAGCGGGCTAACAGGACTCCGGTACTCAATGCGTGACATTTCCCCGAAGGGACAGACACAGGAACGAAGAAGGACACATGCCGGCCAGCCTAAGTGTTCCAGAGCAGTAGCAAGCTACCATGGCTCAGCGGTAACACTAGGAGACATTTCCCGGTAAGAGAGGCTACTAAAGATAAACAACTAGATAG
>NW_021193003.1:0-534 GCF_002162155.2 Triticum dicoccoides | reverse complement strand
GAGGCGGACGTCGTCGCGGTAGCGACGACGGCCGCCGAGACGAGCACGTGACACCACTGCCTCCCAGTCTTAGCGTAATGCGAGTCGAGGCGGACGTCGTCACGGTAGCGACGACGGATGCCGAGACGAGCACGTGACACCAGTGCCACCCTTTCTTAGCGTAACCCGAGTCGATGCGGACGTCGTCGCGGTAGCGACGACGGATGCCGAGACGAGTACGTGACACCACTGCCTCCCTGTCTTAGCGTAACGCGAGTCTAGGCGGACGTCGTTGCGGTAGCGACGACGGACGCCGAGACAAGCACGGGACACCAGTGCCACCCTGTCTTAGAATAACGCGAGTCGAGGCGGACGTCGTCGCGGTAGCGACGACGGACGCCGAGACGAGCACGTGATACCAGTGCCACCCTGCCTTAGCATAACGCGAGTCGAGGCGGACGTCATCGCGGTAGCGACGACGGATGCCGAGACGAGCACGTGACACCATTGCCACCCTCTCTTAGCGTAACGCGAGTCGAGGCAGACGTCGTCGCG
>NW_021193002.1:0-1203 GCF_002162155.2 Triticum dicoccoides | reverse complement strand
ACTGCAGAAGATAGAGAGAATATGAAAGATGTTCCCTATGCATCAGCCATAGGATCTATCATGTATGCAATGCTGTGTACCAGACCTGATGTATGCCTTGCTATAAGTTTAGCAGGGAGGTACCAAAGTAATCCAGGAGTGGATCACTGGACAACGGTCAAGAACATCCTGAAATACCTGAAAAGGACTAAGGATATGTTTCTCATATATGGAGGTGACAAAGAGCTCATCGTAAAAGGTTATGTTGATGCAAGCTTTGACACTGATCCGGACGATTCTAAATCGCAAACCGGATACGTGTTTACATTAAACGGTGGAGCTGTCAGTTGGTGCAGTTCTAAACAAAGCGTCGTAGCGGGATCTACATGTGAAGCGGAATACATAGCTGCTTCGGAAGCAGCAAATGAAGGAGTCTGGATGAAGGAGTTCATATCCGATCTAGGTGTCATACCTAGTGCATCGGGTCCAATGAAAATCTTTTGTGACAATACTGGTGCAATTGCCTTGGCAAAGGAATCCAGATTTCACAAAAGGACCAAACACATCAAGAGACGCTTCAACTCCATCCGGGATCTAGTCCACGCGGGAGACATAGAGATTTGCAAGATACATACGGATCTGAATGTTGCAGACCCGTTGACTAAGCCTCTTCCACGAGCAAAACATGATCAGCACCAAGGCTCCATGGGTGTTAGAATCATTACAGTGTAATCTAGATTATTGACTCTAGTGCAAGTGGGGGACTGAAGGAAATATGCCCTAGAGGCAATAACAAAGTTATTATTTATTTCCTTATAATCATGATAAATGTTTATTATTCATGCTAGAATTGTATTTACCGGAAACATAATACATGTGTGAATACATAGACAAACAGAGTGTCACTAGTATGCCTCTACTTGACTAGCTCGTTAATCAAAGATGGTTATGTTTCCTAACCATGAACAATGAGTTGTTATTTGATTAACGAGGTCACATCATTAGTAGAATGATCTGATTGACATGACCCATTCCATTAGCTTAGCACCCGATCGTTTAGTATGTTGCTATTGCTTTCTTCATGACTTATACATGTTCCTATGACTATGAGATTATGCAACTCCCGTTTACCGGAGGAACACTTTGGGTACTACCAAACGTCACAACGTAACTGGGTGATTATAAAGGAGTACTACAGGTGTCTCCAATGGTCGATGTTGGGTT
>NW_021193001.1:0-832 GCF_002162155.2 Triticum dicoccoides | reverse complement strand
GCCATGTAAACTACTTTACTTTATTGCTAAACGCGTTAGTCATAGAAGTAGAAGTAGTCGTTGGCATGACAACTTCATGAAGACACGATGATGGAGATCATGGTGTCGTGCCGGTGACGATGATGATCATGGAGCCCCGAAGATGAAGATCAAAAGGAGCAAAATGATATTGGCCATATCATGTCACTATTTGATTGCATGTGATGTTTATCATGTTTATGCATCTTGTTTGCTTAGGACGACGGTAGTAAATAAGATGATCCCTTACAAAATTTCAAGAAGTGTTCCCCCCTAACTGTGCACCGTTGCTACAGTTCGTCGCTTCTAAGCACCACGTGATGATCGGGTGTGATGGATTCTTACGTTCACATACAACGGGTGTAAGACAGTTTTACACAGTGAAAACGCTTAGGGTTAACTTGACGAGCCTAGCATGTGCAGACATGGCCTCGGAACACGGAGACCGAAAGGTCGAGCATGAGTCGTATGGTAGATACGATCAACATGAAGATGTTCACCGATGATGACTAGTCCGTCTCACGTGATGATCGGACACGGCCTAGTTGACTCGGATCATGTGATCACTTAGATGACCAGAGGGATGTCTATCTAAGTGGGAGTTCATAAGATGAACTTAATTATCCTGAACATAGTCAAAAGACCTTTTGCAAATTATGTCGTAAGCTCGCGCTTTAGTTCCACTGTTTAGATATGTTCCTAGAGAAAATATAGTTGAAAGTTGATAGTAGCGATTATGCGATCAGTAGAAAGCTTATGTCCTTAATGCACCGCTCAGTGTGCTGAACCCCAACGTCGTTTGTCGATGTTGCGA
>NW_021193000.1:0-1087 GCF_002162155.2 Triticum dicoccoides | reverse complement strand
TGCCTGAGATTCAGATCTGGTTGGTGTCAGGATATTCCAGACTCATCGAGTCTAGGAAGAAAAATGAAAGTTTGCAACACAAATCGACGAGATGACGTCGCGAGATTCTCGGGGAGCGAACTACGATAGCAAGCTCCAAAACATGAGCTGGTTCTGCTACACACATGTGAACACGTTGTCCCAGACAAACATTATCACATGGTAGTCTTACAACAAAACACTACCGAGTTCAGGTGGGGAACCATCATTAATGACATCGAAGTCTCCACGCGTGGAAGTCCAAAGAGTTCACCTTGGACAGACTCCTTTATCTTTGAACAACTCAATTAGTAGCTTGGTGTGCTAGGATATACATATAGAATGGAGGTTGCAAATCTCCAGACCACAGAATACTTCGCACGTATGCATGACTGACTTGGGATGATTCCAGAGGAAGCAAAACTAACTTTCTCAAATCCACGGCGGCAACTTTCACCAAATGCACGTGTATAAGAGGAAGTCACTCCTTTCATCAAACAAATACTTCATGAGTTAGCATGAAGAAATGCTTTCAAAAGTTTCCAACACTAGCTTAATGTTCAACAAAATCATGGAGGAGATAAGGATGTTGTCAATGGGCTCAACAACAATTCTTCCGGGTTTCCCTTTAAAAGGAATTTCATAGTTAAGATAACAAGTGTTAGCATTGGTCAGACCCAAAAGATATAATGGTGTATGCTCGAGGGATCAACCACGAGTAAGACAACATTACGAATATCGTTGGTTCTGGTCTGATTGGATGATAGCCCATACTCAAATTATAGATGGGGTAAGACAATAGGTCCAACAACTGATCACAAGGACCAATTAATGAAGATATCATCTTTCTTCAACACACACACATACACAGAAAGATATCCCTTAACATGAACTAAGTCAGACAAGCTTTTATCTTCCAACTCTCCAAGTTGTTGTCTAGCTTAACCAACTAGCTCCGGGATATCCATCACAGATTCTTGGAGAAAGGGTGGTTCACAAGAACCCGACTTGATCACGAGCTCAACATAGCAGTCAGGTGACAACCTGGTAATACTTCCAAGAAGATATT
>NW_021192999.1:0-1370 GCF_002162155.2 Triticum dicoccoides | reverse complement strand
CTCTGTCCAGGAGTTGCAAGTAGTTTCTGGTGTTTGTAGCTTACTGGAGGCCGTGGACAGCGCTGACCGTAGGGGTGGGCTGTGATGCGGTAGGTACGTGGCACGGTGTACTGGATGCCCGTTTGGTATCTCGGGAACCCTGTTCACATCGTTTGGGGCTGTGAGCGAAACTCCGGCCGGATCTCCTCATGGATGGAACCCGAATAGGCGATAAACCTGGACTAGAGACTTGAGTGTTTAGGTAGGTCGTGGTCTACACCCACGTCGGCTTTCGCTTGAAGTCTGCCGAGCACATGTCGTGTGCAGACGCTAAGTGGTGGAAACATGTATGAAGAAGTACACCCCTGCAGGGTTAATATGATCTATTCGAATAGCCGTGTCCGCGGAAAAGGACTTCTGGGTTGCTTATATCAGTTCATAGACAAGTGAAAGTGGATACTCTAAAATATGTAAGATAAGCGTGAGTGCTATGGATGGCGTTCTCGTAGGGAGACGGGAGCGGATCCATAGTGGTGTATTGATATGGTGAATATGTGGACTCGTGTGCGCCACCTCAAAAAAGTTACTCGCAGTCGTAGTTCAGGATAGCCACCGAGTCAAAGCTGGCTTGCTGCAGTTAAACCCCACCACCCCCTTGTTGAAAATGATGCATATGTAGTTAGTTCTGATGTAAGTCTTGCTGGGTACATTTGTACTCACGTTTGCCTATTTTATGTTTTTGCAGAGAGACTTCGGTCTCGCTAGTAGTTTCACGTGGACTTCGACGTTTAGCTTGATACCTCAGCTACGATCTTGTGCCCTCGGCAGGATCTGATAGATAGTCAGGCTTCTCAGCCTTTTTCATTTATAGTTGTCTGTACTCAGACATGATAGCTTCCGCTTGTGCTTTGACTTGTATGCTCTGAGTGTTGGGTCATGAGACCCATGTTTGTAATATCTCGCTCCTCGGAGCCTATTGAATAAACTACTTGAGTCATAGAGTCATGTTGTGATGCCATGTTGTATTTGCACATATCGAGCATATTGTGTGTATGTTATCGAAATGCTTGGTATGTGTGGGATCTGACCATCTAGTTGTTTATCTTTAGTAGCCTCTCTTACGGGGAAATGTCTCCTAGTGTTTCCACCGAGCCATGGTAGCTTGCTACTGCTCCGGAACACTTAGGCTGGCCGGCATGTGTCCTTCTTCGTTCCTGTGTCTGTCCCTTCGGGGAAATGTCACGCGATGAATACCGGAGTCCTGTTAGCCCGCTACAGCCCGGTTCACCGGAGTCCTGCTAGCCCAGTGCTACAGCCTGGATTCACTCGCTGATGACCGACACGTTCGATGCTGGGTCATGGATGCCTGTCCCTGTAAGTCTGTGCCGCTT
>NW_021192998.1:0-2606 GCF_002162155.2 Triticum dicoccoides | reverse complement strand
CTGCTGCCGTGGTGCAGGTAGTCCAGCGCCGATGCTACGCCGCAGATGATCCTGTACCGCCGTTCCCAGGTAAGCTTTTGGGTGGTCATCCGTGACGACAACAACGCGGTCCTTTCTCTGGCGTAAAGGAGCTTGTCCAGGCTGCCCATGGGGAAGTACTCGTAGACGAGGAGTAGGTCGCCCTTCTTGTGGCACCAGCCGATCAGCTTCACAAGGTTCCGGTGCGGCAGCTTGCTGATCGTGTTCACCTCCGCCACGAACTCCTTCTCTCCCCGGTTGGTGTCTTCCTGCTTGTCCGTCGACACCCGCTTGACGGCCACCTCCGAGTTCATCCCATCGACGTATCCAAGGTAAACGGTGCCAAAGCCTCCTCTGCCGAGCTTGCGGGTAGGACTGAAGTTGGTAGTCGCACGCCTGAGCTCCCTTAGCTTAAATTTGACCGGACCATGTGCGTCAAATAGGGATGAAAGCGGAGCGGAAACAGATGGAACTGGGTGCTATTATATTTGTTTTCACATTTTTTGCAGAAGCGAAAACGAATACAGAAACCCCGGAAATGAATACAGAAATAGATACTACCAAAAACGGACACGAAGCAAATACAAAGCAGATACGGAAACAGAAATAGGCATTGATCGGAACTTAGAAACCCCTTGAATCATAGAGAAATACACACAAAAACAAAACAGAATGAGTTGTTAACATAGCTACAAAATAATATCATTATGTTAGCAACTTAGCGTAGTATTGTATTAGTACCAGACAATTGCGTATAAGGTCAAGCTGAGTACATGTGTGGTAGTAGAAGTTGGGCCTCAGATCCATTCTACTAATTGTGTCATTGTGTTCTCTTTGGTGGTTGGGCTACAAAGCAAATTTTGTTAATGCCTCCTCGCCGAAGGCTTCCATGAAAAGAGGAGGATGCTCTAACCCCCCAACGGGATTTGTTAAACTTAACGTTGATGCTTCTTTTGACCACGACCTTCTCAGGAGTATGATCGAGGCTGTCTTAAGAGATGACAAAGGTAGGTTCATCGATGGGGGAAATGGTAAGATTGACTGGTGTGCAGATGTGTTGATGGCTGAAGCTTTAGCGTTAAATTTTGACCCATCGCTTGCGCAAAGGACGGGTTGTAATCACATAATTATTAACTCGGATAATATGGAGGTGATCGAGACCTTGAACGAAGGAGGACGATCATCGGGGGCAGCAGCTGCAATTTTTGATGACTGTTTTCACTTAGCTTGCGATTTTCCTATTTCTAGATTCGAGCATTGTAATAGAGAAGCAAATAAAGTTGCTCATGAACTTGCTAAGTTGGCTAGATTTTCATTCATTTCTGATTGGTTTGAGGAACCACATAATGCAATTTTATCAATCCTCATAAACGATGTAATGATTATTTCTAATGAACAAAGCTCGAACTTTCTTTCAAAAAAAAACTATAGGTCTATAGTAAAAACAGAAATTCCATATTCACGGAAACGGAAAGTTCCATTTCCATGCATGTTTCACCGGAAAATACCGTTCCGTTTTTGTTTCGTTTTCCGCATAAAAAAATTCATTTTCACTTCTGTTTTGCAAATTTCCGTTTTCGTTTTCATATTTCCTCTTCGTTTCCATTTTTCCTCCGGAAAAACGAAAAGTTTCCACTCCATTTTCATCCTTAGCGTCAATCATCTTCTCCAGGTTGCGGTATGCGAGCCTTCTCCGCCGCGTCAGCCTTCTCCACATGAACAGCCCAGCAAACAAACATATAGAAAACACAAGCAATGTAACGAGAGCCAAAAGCACCTTTCTGCAATGCCCTCTTCTAACTTTGACATCGATGTCTACTGTGGTGAAGTTCCAGGACTTTATCTGGTTCAGTTGTGTGGTGTCGCCCATGGAACATGCGAACCCCAGATATACGTCGTCCTGCAGAACTTGTGACAGATCAATGTACGTATCTCCCTGGAAAAGATGCCGCCCACGGATGCTATACTGGACCAGAAATATTTGAAGCAACTGTAACGTGCCGTGATACCTGATACTGACCCATACATCTGACCCAGTTGAGAGGAAGATGGAGAGATTATTAAGCGGGTATTGCCGAAAAGATTTGATGCTGTTGATGTCGATGTCGACATGGTTGCCATCAAGGTCATCTTCGTTGCTCTTCCTCATGTCGAATTCCACGGCTACTACTCGGTTCGTCTTCGCGCCATCTGTCTGGTTGTTGCACGCGCCCAGCCACTGGCCGCTGCTGTTGCTGGGCAACGTTGGATTATTGGTGAGCAGAAAGGCCATACCTTCTCCAGTCCCGTTCTGCGGGAGGATGCTGAGCATGAAATCTGTCCTGAAGGAGGCGAGCGTGGTGCGCTTGCTGTTCCACAACTTGAGGGTCTCCTTGGCGTACACCACTCTCCCCGACCGGTGGGTCATGTTGCCGGCGTTCGGCGTGATCTGCAGGGAGTTGTTGGAGATTGCTGAGCCAGGGCTGAAGCCGAAATCACCCCTGTTGCTTCCGTTGAAGTTGGAGTAAGTGAACTGCAAGAAACTGCAGGTTCTGCCTAGGATGACAACAGCTGCACAAGCTATGCAGAAGAAGTTCGACAGGCTGCTG